>NC_140994.1:103244036-103338152 GCF_052327205.1 Somniosus microcephalus
CAACATGCCCTCGAAAAAGCCTCGGCACCGCCGGGCACTCCAGCTAGTCTATCTATATAAAAGGATACATCTGTCTGTCTGTCATTCCGTCTGTCTGTCTGTATTGAATTAACTCGAAAGTTATAGAGCGTACCTACACGTGTGTTACATCGAAAGAAAGCGGACGATTCCAGAACCGTCCTAAGCGTATTTACGTTTCGGCCAGACAAAAATTGCGCCCGCGGTATCCAAAAAATGTTCAACATTCCGCTCATTAGCATTGAGTGACGTCAAGGTCGACCAATCGTACGGCGGGTTCCTGGCGCGTGCGGGCGGGCCCTCCTACGGTCGAGTGACGGGACGATTGACCAATCCTACGCTTCGGTGACCTGACGGTCCACCAATCGGTGCGTGTGTGGGCGGGCCTTATCGTTCTGAACTGAGGTGAGTCGCCGCCATCTTGATTCCAAACTTTTCATTTCTTTTTCCCGCTTTCTGCGTCGTTTAACAAAAAGTTCCTGTTAAAACAGAAATTCTTTTAAAAAAAAGTTAATTACCTTCAGAAATTGTTTTTTAAAAAAGTTAATTACTTTCTAAATCTTTTATCTAATCTCATTAATTTTCCTACCTTTCCCCGTTTTTGCAGGTAGGCCTCTAAGCCTGGGCGTCTGTTGCCAGCCATGCTGGACCCTGGGCAATTGTTTTGTGGCAAGCTCCTCCCACCCCTCACCCCCGCCTTCGGTCTCCCCCATCACGTGATGCTTGACCAATCCTATGGCGTGTGTGGGCGGGGCCTGATGCTTAATAAGACAGAATAAATAAAAGTTACTTTAGTCTTCGCGAGCACTGGAGCGACTGCAGCAACTATTGCAACGTAAGTGAAGAGATAAGAGAATAAATAATTCAGTTTTTATATCTTCTAACTTTATATCTTCTTTCCTTAAAAAACTTTCGGTTTTCAAAAGGCGAAAGTTTTTTAAGGAAAGAAGATATAAAGTTAGAAGATATACAAAAACCGAAAGTTTTTCACAAAAGAAGATATAAAGTTAGAAGATATACAAAAGCCAAAAGTTTTTAAGGAAAGAATATATAAAGTTAGAAGATTTCCGATTTTGTACTTTGCAGCTACTTTTTTTTTAAAAGTAAAGAAATTTTGCAGTTTTTATTAAGAATTTTTTTTTTTCCGTGCTTCCAACCGACATGAGAAAATGGCCGTCGGCTTCTTCACGCACCTTCAAGGCTGGCCGCACCCGCCCTGAAGGCTGGCAGACAGCTTTTTTTCTTTCTGGCCCCGCCCCCTATCCCCTCTCCCCCCCTCTCAAGGGTTAACCCGGCAACCGGCTCTGGAGATCGGGAGGGGAGGAGGGTTACCCCGGCAACTGGGCCCGGCCATCTTTCATCCTGGCAGCAGTTCAATGCAGCGACACCACAGCGCCATATTTGATCCTGGTGGCACGACAATTTTCTCGTGACGCCATCTTTGATCATGGCAGAACTTTAATGTGGGCCCGAACAGCACCATCTTTAGTCTGGGCTGCCCGGTTTCTTCCTCCTTCCCTCTCTCCTTCCCCCTCCCTCCCTCTCTCCCCCCTCCCTCTCTTTCCCCCCCTCTCTCTCCCTCCCCCCCTCTTCCCTCTTCCCCCTCTTCCCTCCCTCCCCCTCTTCCCTCCCTCCCCTCCCCCCTCCCCCTCTTCCCCCCCCACCCTCCCCTCTTCCCCCCCCACCCTCCCCTCTTCCCCCCAGTCGCTCACTTTCTTCCCCCCCAGTCGCTCTCTTTCTTCCCCCCCCAAGTCGCTCGCTCTCTTCCCCCCCCCCCCCCAGTCGCTCTCTCTCTCTCTTCCAACAACAACATGCCCTCGAAAAAGCCTCGGCACCGCCGGGCACTCCAGCTAGTTATTTATATAAATGAATTGGCAAAACTACTTGAACAATCCACAGCACCTGGCCTCGCTCTATATGACTCCAAGGTTAAATTCCTCCTCTATGCAGATGACCTGGTTCTGCTCTCACCAACTGAGGAGGGTCTACAGCAGAACCTGGATCTGCTAGAGTCGTTCTGTCAGACCTGGGCCCTGACAATAAACCCCCAAAAAACCAAAGTTCTTGTGTTCCAGCAAAGATCCAGACATCAGGGACCGAGAATAAATTTCACACTAGGAGCAACTAAAATTGAACAAACTACAAATACTTAGGCTTAAAAATCAGTTCTACGGGAAATTTTCATCTGGCTGTGAATGAACTGAAAGGGAAAGCAAAATGGGCTTTCTATGCCATTAAAAAGTCAATCCAAATAGAAATCCCAATTGGCATTTGGCTCAAAATTTTTAAATCAGTAATTGAACCAATTGTACTTTATGGCAGTGAGGTGTGGGGTCCGCTAACACAACAAGAGTTTGCAAAATGGGACAAACATCCAATTGAGATCCTACATGCAGAATTCTGTAAAAGTATCCTCTGGACTCAGAGGAAAACCACAAACAATGCATGCAGGGCAGAACTAGGCCAATATCCACTGCTAATTAATATCCAAAAAAGAGCCATCAAATTTTGGAAACACCTAAAAATGAGCAACCCCCACTACTATCATTACAAAGCCCTGAAATGCCAAGAGATGATCATAGAGAAGAGTCCCCTCAGTCAACTGGTCCTGGGACTACTAACCCTACTAATAATAATCAGCCCCAGGACAGTGACATCCTAGCACAGAGAATTCGACCCAACACAATTATTACTAAACAAAAAGAAAAATATTTGACGTATTGGACAGAAACGACAAAAACCCAAAACAAACTCGATTGCTATTTGGCCCTAAACAGACAATACACTGATGTAAGAAAAAGGAGACTTACCATCAAGTAACTTTAAAGTAAGCTTTAAGTAACTTATAAACACACTATATACACAAGAGAGGTCTTTACCATGCCTCTGGTAGAAGCCTCTTACAATACTGAACAGACCAGTATTTATACCAGTCCAACAGGAAGTGACATATGACAGGAAGTGAGGTATGTACACAGTTCATAGTTCATAGTTCACAGGAAGTGATGACATAACTTCCCGGAAGTTATCATTTTTATCACATTCTTCCCTCCTGCAGGATTAGGAGGCTGTGGTCTACCTTTTGGTCCGCAGCCGCCGAACAAGGAAGAGTCGCACCCGTTTGGATTCCCGTCGTAGAGGGTCGCTGGTCCGCTTACATGCGGTTGGCCATTGGTCAGAGTCTGTGTGGCCTGGATTGCCCTGTGAAGGGTCGGGGAGATCATGGCTTCGAGTACGAGCCCCAATAGGTTCAAAGTCGGACTGCCTCTGTTCAGAGGGAGGTGCAGAGCTGGTCTGTGGCGGATCAGTACTTTCATGCGCGGTACTGGGAGGGTCGCAACCTTGAGCACGGGGTTCTACCGGCACCAAGCTAGTTGGTGTCCGATCAGGATCCTGGAAAGGGGTACCCGATAGGTCCCAAGAGTTTCCTGGTGAAATGCCATCACCCGATGTCCCACTAGGTCCTGGTGGGCAGGGAGCCAGATCCCGTAATGATACGGTAGATTCTCGGCCGTCGGAATATCGTATGTTTGCATAGGTGGGGTTGGCATCGGTTAGTTCGACCTCGTCTACAAGAGGGTCATTTTTAGACGTCCGAACGTATCTTCGGAGTAATACAGGTCCAGGAGTAGTTAGCCATGACGGGAGTGATGTCCCATGAGATGAGCGACGCTGGAATCCAAAGAACCGCTCATGAGGTGTAGTATTTGTGGCTGTAGAAAGCAGGGACCGTATAGAGTGCAATGCATCCGGAAGCACTGTTTCCCATTGCTGGTCTGGTAGGCCCCGAGATCTTAAAGCGAGACGTACGGAATTCCAGATGATACCGTTATACCTCTCTACCTGCCCATTTCCGATGGGATGGTATGGTGTTGTTTTGCTTGTAGCAATTCCCCGTTCTGAGAGGTAGTCCTTGAGTTCCCTTGACATAAAGGATGGACCCCGATCTGAGTGAATATAAGCCGGCATGCCACAGAGAGAAAATACCTGCTCAAGGCAGCAGATTACTGTGGACGCCAGCATATTGGAGCAGGGGAAGGCAAATGGAAAACGTGAATATTCGTCGATCATGGTGAGCAAATATGTGTTCCGAGTTGAAGAGGGCACTGGGCCCTTAAAATCGATGCTAAGTCGTTGCATCGGTTGGGTTGCATGTATGAGTATACCATCTGAGGGGCGGAAGAACTGAGGTTTTAATTCCGCACAAAGCCGGCATTCTGAGCATATTTTCTTTACATCTCCAGTGGAAAAAGGGAGATTCCGTGATCGTACGAAATGTAGCATGCGCGTAACGCCAGGATGACACAATCCATTGTGGACATCTATGAGAGTAGAGGATGACATAGTGGAGCAGAATGCCCGTGTGAGGGTGTCCGGGGCCACATTCTCCTTGCCAGGCCGATAGAGAATGGTATAACCAAAAGAGGCCAGTTCCATCCTCCAAAGTTGTATTTTATTATTCTTAATTTTGGTTCGTTTTCGATTATCGAGCATGAAGGCGACTGATCGTTGGTCCGTGAAGTGGTGGCGAGCTAGAAAATGGTTCCACTTCCGTACTGCCTCTATGATGGCTGTGGCTTCTTTCTCAACCGGAGGATAATGTAGCTCGGCACCTTGTAAGGTCCTGGACATAAATGCTACAGGACGACCTTCCTGATTCAGAGTAGCCGAGATCGCCACCTCCGAGGCATCACATTCAACCACGAAAGGGAGATTCTCATCAATGGAGTGAAGAGCCGCTTTCTCCAACTGTTTTTTGAGAAGGTTAAAGGCTGCAACAGCCGCTGTTCCCAGTGGAAATGATCTAGCATGCAGCAAGGGTTGGATTTTGTCCAAAAAATGAGGAATCCATTTAGCGTAGTATGCAAACAGACTGAGAGCCCGACGTAAAGAAGCCGGATTCTTAGGTGACGGGAGCTCTTGGAGCGGGCGAAGTCTTTCTGGGTCTGGCTTAATGATACCATTGCCTACGCAGTAGCCAAGGATGTTGATGGTCGGTTGCGACTCAACAGATTTGGATTCATTCAGGGTCAAATTACGGCGATGGAGGGCATCCCGAAATTTTTGGAGGTTGGAGTCGTGTTCCTGTTGATCGTGACCTGCAATGGTAATGTTATCAAGATAGGGAAAAGTGTCCCTTAGGTTTTCCTGCTTAACCAGGCCATCCATTGCCCGTTGAAAGACAGCCACTCCATTAGTAACCCCGAATGGGAGGCGACGAAATTGGTACAGCCGTCCATTAGCCTCAAAGGCTGTGTACTGCTTATCTGAGACCTTCAAGGGTAACTGATGATAGGCACTTTTTAAATCGTAAGTTGAGAACACTTTGTATTCGGCCAGTTTATTAACCATATCATCAATGCGTGGCAATGGGTAGGCGTCCAAGTCGGTATATTGATTGATGGTTTGCGAATAATCGATGCATAGTCGCTGTTTGTGAGGTTTTAGAGGGTTCTTGACAATGACGACTTGAGCCCGCCAGGGCGACGAACATGGTTCAATGATATCCTCTGCTAGAAGTCGAGAGATTTCAGCCGCAATAAAAGATTGGTCTTCCTGATTAAAGCGCCGCGATTTCGTTATTATCGGTTGGCATTGAGGCGGAATACTGGCAAATAATGAGGGTTCATCAAGTGAAGCTGCTGATAATGCACAAAATGGTAATTTAGACGGTATATTAGAAATAGTAAGTCCGGGTTTGGATCCACCAAACTCAATGGTGAGCTTCTTATGCTGTTTTTGGAAGTCCAGCCCTAAGAGGAGATCACTACATAAGTCCTTGAGCACCGAAAGTCGGGTGGAGGGATACATACGACCATGAAGTGTCATATCAACAACACAAAAGCCGGAGATTCTGGTATTAAGTGATGACTGGGCCATCGCAATTGCCTGGTCCGATGGGAAGACATGTAGTTTCAATTTCGCAACAATCTAT
The DNA here is from genome assembly GCF_052327205.1 of Somniosus microcephalus. Taxonomy (NCBI): domain Eukaryota; kingdom Metazoa; phylum Chordata; class Chondrichthyes; order Squaliformes; family Somniosidae; genus Somniosus; species Somniosus microcephalus. The sequence continues at coordinate 103,249,990 of NC_140994.1, forward strand.
TCCTTAATGAAACTATCAGTACTTCCTGAGTCAATTAAGGTATGCCCTTTAATTGAAATTTTTGTGGCTGCATGAGACAGGTTCTGTGGGCAAGCAGGCAATGGTGTCATTGCACAGAGAGTGGCTAAAACTCTCGGTGTGCTTCTTCGGGAGAGAGCTCGAGAGGAAGCTTGATAGGTCCTAGCTGGAGCATCTTGATAGGCCCTAATTGGGGCAGTTCGGTAGGCCTTAGCTGGATTGGCCCTCGTAGAGGCCCTTGATAGGCAAACTTTAGCAAAGTGTCCTTTTTTCCCGCAATAACTGCAGATTGCATTGCGAGCAGGGCAGGTTTTCCTAGGGTGAAAAGCATCTCCACAAAAGAAGCATTCCTTCCTAGATTGCCAAGAGGCTGCTAAAGTGGGGTCGTCCTCCTCTTCTTCATCAGAATTATCAGAATTAGATTCCCCCATGATAGGGTTCACCTGAGACCGCTTGAATTGTCTGGTTGCAGCTACAGCAGCAGATCGAGATCTGGGCAGCTGATAGAGGTCTGCATTTCTCTTTGCCAAATCCAGTGAACAAGCTAGGTCAAAAGCTTTTTGTAGCTCAAGTGTTTTACTTTCTAGTAGACGCTGGCGTATAAATGGAGAGGCAATCCCGCAGATGAAAGCATCACGAATCATTTCTTGGCGGTACAGCTCAGCTGAGGCTGCCTGAAAGTTACAATCTACGCTGAGCCTGCGAAGTTCTTGCAGGAATTCGTCAATTGATTCCCCTGGCCCTTGTCGGGCTGTGGCCAGTAGATGTCTAGCATAGACCTCATTTGGGGTCTTCGCATACAGTTTCTTAAGTGCCCGAATCACCTCTTTGTAATTATCCCAGTCATCAACATATTCGAACACTTTTGGGGTCACATAATTGACAAGTATCTTCAATTTAGCAGGAGCATCCGCTTTACATTCATCCAGAAAATTCTCAAAAGTACGATACCAATGCTTCCATACCCTGCCAGCTGCTGGTGTATTCGGGTCCAAGTCCAGACGAATAGGTCTAAGGATTTTCTCCATGATGGGTGGTTCCCTGGATCCTGAACTTCCGAGTTTGTCTGAAGGTCTAGTATTTGTCAGTGTAAATATTAAGTTACTTAAATTGATGTAAGAAAAAGGAGACTTACCATCAAGTAACTTTAAAGTAAGCTTTAAGTAACTTATAAACACACTATATACACAAGAGAGGTCTTTACCATGCCTCTGGTAGAAGCCTCTTACAATACTGAACAGACCAGTATTTATACCAGTCCAACAGGAAGTGACATATGACAGGAAGTGAGGTATGTACACAGTTCATAGTTCACAGGAAGTGATGACATAACTTCCCGGAAGTTATCATTTTTATCACATACACCATGGCTGATTACCTGACCATGGTAAAAGATAGCAAACTGAGAAAAACCATGACAATGTACAGAGTTAGTGAGCATAGCCTGGCCATCAAAAAAGGCAGATACAGGCAGACCAGAGAGGACAGGATATGCTCTCACTGCAGTCAGGGAGTGGTGGAGACAGAGATGCACTTCCTCACAACTTGTGGAAACTATCAGGACATAAGGGGGAATTTCTACCCAAAATTCATAAAAATATGCACTGAATTCAAAAATTTGAATGACCACCAAAAACTCCCATATCTATTAGGGGAACAGAGAAAATGTGTAACATTAGCGGCAAACTATGTCACAGCTTGCCATAAGCAGAGGGACAACCAGTGACCAATGAATCTAAGAAAAGACTATACGTATGTTATATGTGTGTATATTTATGTATACATGGGTATATTTATCTACACACTGTATGCCTAGATCTGCGTTTATGTGTTCAATTATATATGTTCTTTTTCTGTGCTTTGGCAACATAAGATGTATCTTGTCATGCCAATAAAGCAATTTGAATTGAATTGAATTGAGAGAGGGGGGGACAGAGAGAGAGGGACAGAGAGAGGGAGAGTGGGGGAGAGAGAGAGAGGGACAGAGAGAGAGGAGGGACAGAGAGAGAGGGGGGACAGAGAGAGAGAGAGGGGGGACAGGCCCAAGGAAAGGTGCTACTATGTGGGGACCTAAATGCAAGGACCGGATGTGAACCTGACTTCATAGACCCACAGGGCAACAACCATGTGTTTGGCCAGACCCCTTTATATGTCACACCAGCCATCGCAAATCGGAACAACCTTGATTGTGAAATAAATAAAAGCGGTAGGGAGGTAGTGCAACTCTGCCGAGCCTTAGGCCTGTATATAGTTAACGGTAGGTTCAGAGGGGACTCCTTAGGGAGACTCACATATTCCTCAACTCTTGGGTCTAGTGTGGTGGATTATACAATCACTGACCTGGACCCCTGCGATATCAACGCATTCACTGTCAGGCAGCAATCCCCCCTCTCAGACCATAACCAAATAAATGTGTACCTTAAACTTTCTGCCCAAACTACAGGCACAAAAAAGGAACCCAGTAAGCTCCATAAAATAAACCAGACATACAGATGGACCCCAGACAGTGGAGACAAATTCATCACAGCACTAAACTCACCTGATCTCACAAGTAAAATATCAAAATTTAAAGAAAATCTATATGAGATCACCAGAGATGGTGTAAACATGGCCATAGATGATATAAATATGATCTTCCATGAGGCAGCTGTAAAAGCCGACCTTGTGAAACAGAAGAGGAAACGTTACAAAAGACACAATAAAAATGAGAAATGGTTTGACCACGAATGCAAAAATGCCAGAAAAGACCTGAGAAAAATATCAAACCAAAAACATCGCCAACCAAACAATCCAGACCTACGTACTAGATACAATGAGACCCTCAAAAGATATAAACACACCATTAGGAACAAAACACAAAACTATACCCACAAAATACTCGAAGAAATTGAAAACTCCATTAATCCAAATCAATTCTGGGAAATGTGGAATAACCTGAGTACAACACAATTGCAAGCATTACCAATCCAAGATGGCGACATCTGGAGAACACATTTTGAAAACCTCTACAAAGACATCCCAATAAACGAAACAAACCCAAGTCAACATCATGTCACAGAAAAACTCCACACATTAGAAGCAACAATTAAAGACAACCAAAACCCTCTAGACTCCCCAATCACATGGAAAGAACTGGCCACAAAAACAGAATCTCTCCACCTAAAGAAAGCCTGTGGTCCAGACAACATCATAAATGAAATGCTCAAGTTCAGCAATATGGAGATGCAGGGTGCGGTACTCAAGTTATTCAACATCATATTACGTTCAGGCTGTTTTCCCGATATCTGGTGCCAAGGACTCATCTCTCCCATATATAAAAGTGGAAACAAATCAGACCCAAATAACTACCGCGGCATCTGTGTCAACAGTTGTCTAGGGAAGTTATTCTGCAGTATTCTAAATAGTAGATTACTGGATTTTCTTAACAAACATAAGATCCTTAGAAAAAATCAAATAGGCTTTCTTCCAAAACACCGCACCACCGACCATATCTATACCCTTCACACTCTCATTGAAAAGCATGTACACCAAACAAAAAATGGGAAAATATTCGCTTGTTTCATTGACTTCAAGAAAGCCTTTGACTCTATCTGGCACGAAGGGCTCTATTACAAACTTCTTCAGTGTGGAATAGGGGGCAAAGTCTATGACCTTATTAAATCGATGTATCTGAAAAATAAATGCGGTGTCAAAATTGGAGACAAACGCACCTGTTTCTTCACCCAGAGAAGAGGCGTCCGGCAGGGCTGCAATTTGAGCCCAACCCTGTTCAACATATACATAAATGAACTAGCAGACATGCTGGAGCAAAGCGAGTCACCGGGTCTATGTCTCCTGGCTGGAGAAGTGAAATCCCTGTTCTATGCGGACGACCTGGTTCTGCTGTCTCCCACAGAACAGGGATTACAGCAACAACTAGACCTACTCGACAAATACTGCCAAAATTGGGCCCTAACAGTAAATCTAAAGAAAACCAACATCATGATTTTTCAAAAAAGGCCCAGGTGTCAGGAAAACAAATACCAGTTTACTCTCAGTGATACCATCATAGGACACACTAGGAGCTACACTTACCTTGGTCTAACCATTACAGCATCAGGGAGCTTCAGCATAGCAGTGAATGCACTAAAAGAAAAAGCCCGAAGAGCCCTATATGCAATAAAAAGAAAATTCTACAACATCCAAATCCCAATCAAAATCTGGCTCAAAATATTTGACAGCGTAATCCTGCCGATTGCGCTGTACGGTAGTGAAGTATGGGGCCCGCTCAATCACCATAGCTACACTAAATGGGAAAAACACACAATAGAAGCCCTACATGCAGAATTTTGCCGACGCATCCTTCGCACCCAAAGGAAAACACCAACAAATGCATGCAGAGCCGAACTAGGCAGATACCCACTGATAATAAACATCCAAAAATGAGCACTAAACTTCCTAAATCACCTCAAATCTAGCTCCCCAGACACCCTTCATTTTAAAGCCTGCCAGACCCAAGAGCTAAACCCAGAAAAGAGTCCCCTGCGTCAGCTGCTGCTGAAACTAAGTGCCCCTACTCAGCCGGACCCTGACCAGTCCCAGACCAACACTGCCGTCCAAACACCAATCCGAGTGAACCAAATCATTAAACAAAGCAAAGAAGCCTACCTGGAACATTGGAACAAAATAACCAAAAGCCAAAGCAGATTAGAATGTTACCGGGCCCTAAAAAGAGAATATAAACTGGCAGACTATCTCTCGACCATCAGAGACACAAAACAGAGACAGACCCTCACCAGGTACAGACTAAGTGACCACCAACTGGCAATTGAAAAAGGAAGATACAAGAAATCCTGGCAGCCGAGAGAGAATAGAATATGTGATCAATGTCTGGCCGGCGAGGTTGAGACAGAGATGCATTTCCTCCTAAAATGCGAAAAATTCAACACATCAAGAAACATATTATTTGACAAGCTCAGCCAAACAACCCCAGATTTCAAGGAATTGGATGACCTGTCAAAATTAAGATTAGTCCTGGGAGAAGGAGACAGACCATACCTTGGTGCCAAATATGTAACAACATGTCACAACCTGAGGACTGTTTAAAATTAACACTGAGTATACCCACTGATGTACAAAGACTGTTTAAATTAATATTGTTTAAAGTAATATTGTATGTACCCAACGAAGGTCAAAATTGTTTGACACCTACAGAATGTTGGAAAACTGTACTTTTTGTTATGTAAGCTTTGGCAATATGGTTCCCTGTAAACTTTCATGCCAATAAAGCATTTGAATTGAATTGAGAGAGAGAGGGGGGACAGAGAGAGAGAGAGGGGGGACAGAGAGAGAGGGGGACAGAGAGAGAGAGAGAGAGGGGGGACAGAGAGAGAGAGAGGGGGGACAGAGAGAGGGGGGGGCAGAGAGAGAGACGGGGGACAGAGAGAGAGACGGGGACAGAGAGAGATGGGGGACAGAGAGAGAGGGACAGAGAGAGAGAGGGATGACAGAGAGAGAGAGGGGGGACAGAGAGAGAGAGTTGGGGACAGAGAGAGAGGGGACAGAGAGAGAGGGGACAGAGAGAGAGACAGGGACAGAGAGAGAGAGAGAGAGAGAGGGGGGAGTCAGAGATAGAGGGGAACAGAGAGAGAGAGGGGGGAGAGAGAGAGGGGGGGACAGAGAGAGAGGGGGACAGAGAGAGAGGGGGGACAGAGAGAGAGATGGGGGAGAGGGGGGGACAGAGAGCGAGAGAGAGGGGGGACAGAGATAGAGTGATTGGGACAGAGAGAGGGGAGACAGAGAGAGAGAGTTGGGGACAGAGAGCGAGAGGGGGGACAGAGAGAGAGAGAGGGGACAGAGAGAGAGAGATAGAGGGGGGAGTCAGAGAGAGAGGGGGAGAGAGAGAGGGGGGGACAGAGAGAGAGAGGGGGACAGAGAGAGAGGGGGGACAGAGAGGGGGGACAGAGAGAGAGGGGGGACAGAGAGAGAGGGGGGACAGAGAGAGAGGGGGGACAGAGAGGGGGGGCAGAGAGAAAGAGGGGGGGAGTAGAGGGGGGGACAGAGAGAGAGAGAGGGGAGACAGAGAGAGAGAGTGGGAGAGAGAGAGAGATACAGAGAGGGACAGAGAGAGAGGAGGGCCAGGGAGAGGGGGGACAGAGAGAGAGAGGGGGGTCAGAGAGAGAGGGGGGACAGAGAGAGAGAGAGGGGAACAGAGAGAGGGGGGGAGAGAGAGAGAGGGACAGGGAGAGGGGGGGACAGAGAGAGAGGGGGGACAGAGAGAGGGGGGACAGAGAGAGAGAGGGGGGACAGAGAGAGAGAGGGGGGACAGAGAGAGAGAGGGAGACCAGAGAGAGAGAGAGAGAGGGGGACAGAGAGAGAGAGAGAGAGAGGGGGACAGAGAGAGAGAGAGAGAGGGGGACAGAGAGAGAGAGGGGGGCAGAGAGGGGAGACATGTCACAACCTGAGGACTGTTTAAAATTAATACTGAATGTACCCAACGATGTTCAACGACTTTAAATTAATATTGTTTAAACTAATATTGTATGTACCCAACGAAGGTCAAAATTGTTTGACACCTACAGAATGTTGGAAAACTGTACTTTTTGTTATGTAAGCTTTGGCAATATGGTTCCCTGTAAACTTTCATGCCAATAAAGCATTTGAATTGAATTGAATTGAATTGAGAGGGGGGGACAGAGATAGAGTGAGAGGGGAGAGAGAGAGAGAGGGACAGAGAGAGGGGGGACAGAGTGAGTGGGGGACCGAGAGAGAGGGGGACCGAGAGAGAGAGAGGGGGACAGAGAGAGAGGGGGGGGACAGAGAGAGAGAGAGGGACAGAGAGAGAGAGGGTGGACAGAGAGAGAGAGTTGTGAACAGAGAGAGAGAGGGGGACAGAGAGAGAGAGAGGGGGGACAGAGAGGGCGGGACAGAGAGAGAGGGGAGAGAGAGAGGGGGACACAGAGAGAGAGGGGGGCAGAGAGAGAGGGGAGACAGAGAGGGAGAGAGGGGGACAGAGATAGAGTGAGAGGGGACAGAGTGAGAGGGGGACCGAGAGACAATTCTGGGAAATGTGGAATAACCTGAGTACAACACAATTGCAAGCATTACCAATCCAAGATGGCGACATCTGGAGAACACATTTTGAAAACCTCTACAAAGACATCCCAATAAACAAAACAAACCCAAGTCAACATCAGGTCACAGAAAAACTCCACACATTAGAAGCAACAATTAAAGACAACCAAAACCCTCTAGACTCCCCAATCACATGGAAAGAACTGGCCACAAAAACAAAATCTCTCCACCTAAAGAAAGCCTGTGGCCCAGACAACATCAAAAATGAAATGCTAAAGTTCAGCAATATGGAGATGCAGGGTGCGATACTCAAACTATTCAACATCATATTACGCTCAGGCTGTTTTCCCGATATCTGGTGCCAAGGACTAATCTCCCCCATATATAAAAGTGGAAACAAATCAGACCCAAATAACTACCGCGGCATCTGTGTCAACAGTTGTCTAGGGAAGTTATTCTGCAGTATTCTAAATAGTAGATTACTTGATTTTCTTAACAAACATAATATCCTCAGAAAAAACCAAATAGGCTTTCTTCCAAAACACCGCACCGCCGACCATATCTATACCCTTCACACCCTCATTGAAAAACATAAACACCAAACAAAAAATGGGAAAATATTCGCCTGTTTCATCGACTTCAAGAAAGCCTTTGACTCTATATGGCACGAAGGGCTCTATTATAAACTTCTTCAGTGTGGAATAGGGGGCAAAGTCTATGACCTTATTAAATCAATGTATCTGAAAAACAAATGCGGGGTCAAAATTGGAGACAAACGCACCGATTTCTTCACCCAGAGAAGAGGCGTCCGGCAGGGCTGCAATTTGAGCCCGACCCTGTTCAACATATACATAAATGAATTAGCAGACATGCTGGAGCAAAGCGAGTCACCAGGTCTCCGTCTCCTGGATGGAGAAGTGAAGTCCCTGTTCTATGCGGACGACCTGGTTCTGCTGTCTCCCACAGAACAGGGATTACAGCAACAACTAGACCTACTCGACAAATACTGCCAAAATTGGGCTCTAACAGTAAATCTAAAGAAAACCAACATCATGATTTTTCAGAAAAGACCCAGATGTCAGGAAAACAAATACCAGTTTACCCTCAGTGATACCACTATAGGACACACTATGAGCTACACCTACCTTGGTCTAACTATTACAGCATCAGGGAGCTTCAGCATAGCAGTGAATGCACTAAAAGAAAAAGCCCGAAGAGCCCTATATGCAATAAAAAGAAAATTCTACAACATCCAAATCCCAATCAAAATCTGGCTCAAAATTTTTGACAGCATAATCCTGCCCATTGCACTGTACGGTAGTGAAGTATGGGGCCTGCTAAATCACCAAAGCTACACTAAATGGGAAAAACACACAATAGAAGCCCTACATGCAGAATTCTGCCGAAGCATCCTTCGCACCCAAAGAAAAACGCCAACAAATGCATGCAGAGCCGAACTAGGCAGATACCCACTGATAATAAACATCCAAAAACGAGCACTAAACTTCCTAAATCACCTCAAATCTAGCTCCCCAGACACCCTTCATTTCAAAGCCTTTCAGACCCAAGAGCTAAACCCAGAAAAGAGTCCCCTGAGTCAGCTGCTACTGAAACTAAGTACTCAGCCGGACCCTGACCAGCCCCAGACCAACACAGCCGTCCAAACACCAATCCGAGTGAACCAAATCATTAAAAAATGCAAAGAAACCTACCTGGAACATTGGAACAAAATAACCGAAAGCCAAAGCAGATTAGAATGTTACCGGGCCCTAAAAAAGAGAATATAAACTGGCAGACTACCTCACGACCATCAGAGACACAAAACAGAGACAGACCCTCACCAGGTACAGACTAAGCGACCACCAACTGGAAATTGAAAAAGGCAGATACAAGAAATCCTGGCAGCCTAGAGAGAATAGAATATGCGATCAATGTCTGGCTGGCGAGGTTGAAACAGAAATGCATTTCCTCCTAAAATGCGAAAAATTCAACACATCAAGAAACATATTATTCAACAAGGTAAGCCAAACAACCCCAGATTTCAAGGAATTGGATGATCTGTCAAAATTGAGATTAGTCCTAGGAGAAGGAGACAGACCATACCTTGGGGCTAAATATGTAACAACATGTCACAACCTGAGGACTGTTTAAAAGTAAGACTGTTTAAAATTAATATTGAACGTACCAAATGAAGTAGAAAGACTGTTTAAAATTAATATTGTTTAAAAGTAATATTGTATGTACCCAACAAATGTCAAATCGATTGACACCTACAGAATGTTGGAAAACTGTACCTTTTTGCTATGTAAGCTTTGGCAATATGGTTCTCTGTAAACTTTCATGCCAATAAAGCATTTGAACTGAACTGAGGGGGAGCGAGAGAGAGAGAGAGAGGGGGACAGAGAGAGAGAGTAACAGAAAGAGAGAGGTGCAGAGAGAGAGGGGGGACAGAGAGAGAGAGAGAGGACAGAGAGAGAGGGACAGAGAGAGAGAGTGGGGGAGAGAGAGAGAGAGAGATAGAGAGAGGTACAGAGAGAGAGGAAGGCCAGGGAGAGGGGGGACAGAAAGAGAGAGGAGGGTCAGAGAGAGAGGGGGGAAAGAGAGAGAGAGAGAGGGGAACAGAGAGAGGGGGGACAGAGGGAGAGAGGGACAGGGAGAGGGGGGACAGAGAGGGAGAGAGGGGGACAGAGAGAGAGGGGGGACAGAGAGAGGGGGGTACCGAGAGAGAGAGAGGGGGGACAGAGAGAGAGGGGGACAGAGAGAGAGGGGGACAGAGAGAGAGAGGGGACAGAGAGAGAGAGGGGACAGAGAGAGAGAGGGGGGCCAGAGAGAGAGAGAGAGAGGGGGAGAGAGAGAGAGAGAGAGGGGGGGACAGAGAGAGAGGGGGGACAGAGAGGGAGGGACAGAGAGAGAGGGGGGAAAGAGAGAGAGAGAGGGGGACACAGAGAGAGAGGGGGCAGAGAGAGAGGGGAGACAGATCGGGAGAGAGGGGGACAGGGAGAGAGAGAGAGGGACAGAGAGAGGGGGGACAGAGTGAGTGGGGGACAGAGAGTGAGGGGGACCGAGAGAGAGAGGGGGGGACCGAGAGAGCAAGGGGGACAGAGAGAGAGAGAGAGGGGGACAGAGAGAGAGAGAGAGGGGGACAGAGAGAGAGAGAGAGGGGGGACAGAGAGGGAGGGACAGAGAGAGAGGGGACAGAGAGAGACGGGGGAAAGAGAGAGAGAGAGGGGGGCAGAGAGAGAGGGGAGACAGAGAGGGAGAGAGGGGGAGAGAGATAGAGTGAGAGGGGACAGAGTGAGAGGGGGACCGAGAGAGAGAGAGGGGGACCGAGAGAGGGGTACCGAGAGAGGGAGAGAGAGAGAGAGAGGGGGTCAGAGAGCGAGAGGGGGACAGAGAGAGAGAGGGGGACAGAGAGAGAGAGTAACAAAAAGAGAGAGGTGCAGAGAGAGAGGGGGGGACAGAGAGAGAGAGAGGGGGGACAGAGAGAGAGAGGGTGGACAGAGAGAGAGAGTTGTGAACAGAGAGAGAGGGGGACAGAGAGAGAGAGAGAGGACAGAGAGAGAGGGGAGTCAGAGATAGAGGGAGACAGAGAGAGAGAGGGGGGGGACAGAGAGAGCGGGGACAGAGAGAGAGGGGGGACAGAGATAGAGTGAGGGGGGACAGAGAGAGAGAGGGGGGACAGAGAGAGAGAGGGGGGGACAGAGAGAGAGAGGGGGGACAGAGAGAGAGAGGGGGGACAGAGAGAGAGAGAGAGGAGGGACAGAGAGAGGGGGGACAGAGATAGAGCGAGGAGGGACAGAGAGAGAGGGCGGGACAGAGAGGGGGACAGAGAGAGAGGGGGGACAGAAAGAGAGGGACAGAGAGAGGGGGGACAGAGAGAGAGAGAGGGGGACGGAGAGTGAGAGAGAGGGGGACAGAGAGAGAGGAGGGACAGACAGAGAGGGGGGACAGACAGAGAGGGGGGACAGAGAGAGTGAGGGGACAGAGAGAGTGAGGGGGACAGAGAGAGTGATGGGGACAGAGAGAGTGATGGGGACAGAGAGAGTGGGGGGGACAGAGAGAGTGGGGGGGACAGAGCGAGAGGGGACAGAGAGAGAGGGGGGGACAGAGAGAGAGGGGGGACAGAGAGAGGGGGGACAGAGAGAGAGAGAGAGGGGGGACAGAGAGAGAGGGGGGACAGAGAGAGAGAGAGGGGGGAGTCAGAGATAGAGGGGGACAGAGAGAGAGAGGGGGACAGAGAGAGAGAGGGGGAGAGAGATAGAGGGGGGACAGAGAGAGAGAGGGGGGCAAAGAGAGAGGGGGGGACAGAGATAGAGGGGGGACAGGGAGAGAAAGAGGGGGGGGACAGAGAGAGAGAGAGGGGGGACAGAGGTTGGTGGACAGAGAGAGAGTGGGGGAGAGGGAGAGAGAGGGGAGACAGAGAGAGAAAGGGGGGACAGAGAGAGAGAGAGTGGGGGAGAGAGAGAGGGCCAGAGAGAGAGGAGGGCCAGGGAGAGGAGGGACACAGTCAAGAGAGGAACATAAAGAAGAATACCCTCAGTCAACTAGTCCTGGGACTCAGTGAAGCAACCACTAACACTACTAACAATAACCAGCCCCAGGACAGTGACATCGTAGCACAGAGAATTCGACCCAACACAATTGTCACTAAGCAAAAGGAAAAATACCTGTCATATTGGGCAGAAACAACAAAAACCCAAAGCAAACTCAATTGCTACTTGGCCCTAAACAGACAATACAACATGGCTGAATACCTGACCATGGTAAAGGATAGTAAACTGAGAAAAACCTTGACAAGGTACAGACTTAGTGAACATAGCCTGGCGATCGAAAAAGGCAGACACAGACAGACCCGGCTGCCAAGAGAGGACAGGATATGCTCTCACTGCAGTCAGGGAGTGGTGGAGACAGAGATGCACTTCCTCACAGCTTGTGGAAAATATCAGGGCATCAGGGAGAATTTCTACCAAAAATTCTCACAAATATGCCCTGAATTCAGAAATTTGAATGACGACCAACAACTCCCATACCTACTAGGGGAACAGAGAAACTGTGTAACCTTAGCGGCACACTATGTTACAGCTTGCCATAAACAGAGGGACAACCAGTAAACCTAAGAAAAGAGTATATACAAATTATACGAATGTATATTTATACACTCAGGGATATATCTGTTTATACACTGTATGAGTAGATCTGCGTTTATGTGTTCAACCATAAATGTTTTTCGATGCTTTGGCAACATAAGATGTACCTTATCATGCCAATAAAGCGATTTGAATTGAATTGAACTGAATTGAGAGAGGGGGGACAGAGAGAGAGATAGGGGGGACAGAGAGAGGGGGGGCAGAGAGAGAGGGGGACAGAGCGAGGGGGGACAGAGAGAGGGAGGGACAGAGAGAGGGGGGACAGAGAGAGGGGGGGACAGAGAGGGGGGGGACAGAGAGAGAGGGGACAGAGAGTGGGGGACAGAGAGAGAGTGGGGGACAGAGAGAGAGAGGGGGACAGAGAGAGAGAGGGGGACAGAGAGAGAAAGGGGGTCCAGAGAGAGAGAGAGGGGGACAGAGAGAGGAGGGCCAGGGAGAGGGGGGACAGAGAGAGAGAGGGGGGTCAGTGAGAGAGGGGGACAGAGAGAGAGAGAGGGGAACAGAGAGAGAGGGGGCCAGAGAGAGAGAGAGAGAGGAGACAGAGAGAGAGAGGGGGGACAGAGAGAGAGGGGGACAGAGAGAGGGGAGGACAGAGAGAGATAGAGGGGGGTGGAGAGAAAGAGGGGGGCCAGAGAGAGAGGGAGAGAGGCACAGAGAGAGGGGGGGACAGAGAGAGAGAGAGGGGGACAGAGAGAGGAGGGGGACAGAGAGAGGAGGGGGGACAGAGAGAGAGGGTGACAGAGAGAGAGGGGGACAGAGATAGAGCGAGGGGGGACAGAGAGAGAGAGGGGGACAGAGAGAGAGGGTGACAGAGAGAGAGGGGGACAGAGATAGAGCGAGGGGGGACAGAGAGAGAGAGGGGACAGAGGGGAGGACAGAGAGAGAGAGGGGGACAGAGAGAGAGAGGGGGACAGAGAGAGAGAGGGGGACAGAGAGAGAGAGGGGGACAGAGAGAGAGAGGGGGGACAGAGAGAGGGGGGACAGAGAGAGGGGGGGACAGAGAGAGAGAGGGGGGACAGAGAGAGAGAGGGGGGACAGAGAGAGAGAGGGGGGACAGAGAGAGAGAGGGGGACAGAGAGAGAGAGGGGGGAGAGAGAGAGAGAGGGGGGACAGAGAGAGAGGGGGGAGAGAGAGAGAGGGGGGACAGAGAGAGAGAGGGGGGACAGAGAGAGAGACGGGGGACGAGAGAGAGGGGGGCAGAGAGAGAGAGGGGGGCAGAGAGAGAGAGGGGGGACAGAGAGAGAGAGGGGGGACAGAGAGAGAGGGGGGACAGAGAGAGAGAGGGGAGACAGAGAGAGAGAGGGGGGACAGAGAGAGAGAGGGGGGACAGAGAGAGAGACGGGGACAGAGAGAGAGAGGGGGGACAGAGAGAGAGAGAGGGACAGAGAGAGAGAGGGGACAGAGAGAGGGGGACAGAGAGAGAGAGGGGGACAGAGAGAGAGAGGGGGACAGAGAGAGAGAGAGGGGGGCCGGAGAGAGAGAGAGGGGGCCAGAGAGAGAGAGAGGGGACAGAGAGAGAGAGAGAGGGGGACAGAGAGAGAGAGGGGGGACAGAGAGAGAGAGAGAGGGGGACAGAGAGTGATAGAGGGGGACGGAGAGAAAGAGGGGGGGCCAGAGACAGGGAGAGAGGGGGCGACAGAGAAAGAGAGAGTGGGGACAGAGAGAGAGAGAGGGGGCACAGAGAGAGAGAGGGGGCACAGAGAGAGAGAGGGGGGACAGAGAGAGAGAGAGAGGGGGGACAGAGAGAGAGAGAGGGGGGACAGAGAGAGAGAGGGGGACAGAGAGAGAGAGGGCGACAGAGAGAGAGGGGGGACAGAGAGGGGGGACAGAGAGAGGGGGACAGAGAGAGAGAGAGAGGGGGACGGAGTGAGAGAGGGGGGCCAGAGAGAGAGAGAGAGAGAGAGGGGGGGGCAGAGAGAGAGGGGGACAGAGAGGGAGGGGGACAGAGAGAGAGAGAGGGGGACAGAGAGAGAGAGGCGACAGAGAGAGAGAGGGGGGACAGAGAGAGAATGGGACAGAGAGGGGGACAGAGAGAGAGGGACAGAGAGAGAGAGAGAGGGGGACAGAGAGAGAGGGGGACAGAGAGAGAGAGAGAGGGGGGCCAGAGAGAGAGAGGGGGGCCAGAGAGAGAGAGAGAGAGAGGGGGGGACAGAGAGGAGGGGACAGAGAGAGAGAGAGGGGGACAGAGAGAGAGAGGCGACAGAGAGAGAGAGCGGGGACAGAGACAGGGGGACAGAGAGAGTGGGACAGAGAGAGAGGGACAGAGAGAGAGGGGGGACAGATAGAGCGAGGGGGGGGACAGAGAGAGAGAGGGGGCCAGAGAGAGAGAGGGGGGCCAGAGAGAGAGAGAGGGGGACAGAGAGAGAGAGGGGGGCCAGAGAGAGAGAGGGGGGCCAGAGAGAGAGAGGGGGGCCAGAGAGAGAGAGGGGAGCCAGAGAGAGAGAGGGGAGCCAGAGAGAGAGGGGGCCAGAGAGCGAGAGAGAGGGGGCCAGAGAGAGAGAGAGGGGGCCAGAGAGAGAGAGCCAGAGAGAGAGAGAGGGGGCCAGAGAGAGAGAGAGGGGGCCAGAGAGAGAGGGGGCCAGAGAGAGGGAGAGGGGGCCAGAGAGAGGGAGAGGGGGCCAGAGAGAGGGAGAGGGGGGCCGAGAGAGGGAGAGGGGGGCCGAGAGAGGGAGAGGGGGGCCGAGAGAGGGAGAGGGGGACCGAGAGAGGGTGAGGGGGACCGAGAGAGGGAGAGGGGGACCGAGAGTGGGAGAGGGGGACTGTGGTAACCACTGTTATACCTGCCTGTGTGGGTGTTTGTATTCCACTGTGTACATGTCTGTACATGCCTCGGCTGACTCCTCCCACGAGTCCAGGTATAAAGGTGACTGCTCCACAGTCCCTCTGTATTCTGGACTGGTCGACCACTCGAGGCACACCTTCATTCTCTTGTTAATAAAAACCTGTTAGTTACTCGCTTAACCTCAGTCTTTTGAGTAATTGATAGCGCATCAGGGACCGAGAGAGGGAGAGGGGGACCGAGAGGGGGAGAGGGGGACCGAGAGGGGGAGAGGGGGACCGAGAGGGGGAGAGGGGGACCGAGAGAGGGAGAGGGGGACCGAGAGAGGGAGAGGGGGACCGAGAGAGGGAGAGAGGGAGAGAGGGGGACCGAGAGAGGGAGAGAGGGAGAGAGGGGGACCGAGAGAGGGGGACCAAGAGAGAGAGAGAGAGGGGGACCGAGAGAGAGGGGGACCGAGAGAGAGAGGGGGGGACCGAGAGAGAGAGAGGGGGACCGAGAGAGAGAGGGGGGGACCGAGAGAGAGAGAGGGGGACCGAGAGAGAGAGAGAGGGACCGAGAGAGAGAGAGGGGGACCGAGAGAGAGGGGGACCGAGAGAGGGGGGGACCGAGAGAGAGAGAGGGGGACCGAGAGAGAGAGAGGGGGACCGAGAGAGAGAGTTGCAGAGAGAGAGGGGAGACAGAGAGAGAGAGGAGACAGAGAGAGAGAGAGGGGGACAGAGATAGAGTGAGAGGGGACAGAGAGAGGGGGGACAGAGTGAGTGGGGGACCGAGAGAGAGAGGGGGACAGAGAGAGAGAGGGGGACAGAGAGAGAGAGGGGGACAGAGAGAGAGAGGGTGAGAGAGAGAGAAAGGGGGACAGAGAGAGAGAGAGAGTAACAGAAAGAGAGAGGGTGCAGAGAGAGGGCAGGGACAGCGAGAGAGAGGGTGGACAGAGAGAGAGAGTTGTGAACAGGGAGAGAGAGGGGGACAGAGAGAGAGAGAGGGGGGACAGAGAGGGAGGGACAGAGAGAGAGAGAGGGGACAGAGAGAGAGGGAGGAAAGAGAGAGAGAGAGGGGGACACAGAGAGAGAGGGGGGCAGAGAGAGAGGGGAGACAGAGAGGGAGACAGAGATAGAGTGAGAGGGGACAGAGAGAGGGGGGACAGAGTGAGAGGGGGACCGAGAGAGAGAGAACACCAGAAAAAATGCTATAAAATCGATCAAGCAGAAACAGCTGAGAGAAATACCAGAAACTCTTTTTGCTGACCGGTACAACACTGGGAAAAAATGTAATCTCATTTTTTACTCAGATCAGCCAGCGGCTTGGATCACAGCAATAAAATCACACTATACCAGGGTTAAGCAGGAAAGAACCACTAATGGGTCCAAACTGAAAATTAAGAAACCAGGGGACAGCGCAACCACGACTGTCAACATGTACGATAACGGAACAATATTAGTGCAAGGCAACCTCGACAACTTTGAAACGGCCTTCAAGACACTGAAAGAAATAACTGAGAGGGGAAGGAACAGCCCCAAAGTGGCTAACAGGGGAAAAGCGACCCGCACTCCCCCCACCATTGACAACTCACCAGGAGTAAATCAGCCTGGTCAGGAGGTGAACGAGCCACACAGTTCTAACCAGACACTAACCCCGGGGCCCCACAGCCACATGATACAGCTGACTAACCCCAGTGTAATTACCAGGGAGGAAGCCACACATAGTCCCCCTACCAATTCCAGCTCACCAAGAGAAGAGCAGCCTAGCCAGGAAGTGAGTGAGCCCTGCAGGGCCGACCAGACACATACCCCGGGATCACACAGCCAGATACAACTAAAGGATAAATTTAATCAGTTAGAGACAGAGATGGTTAAACTTAGAGAGGAGGTCCTTAAACTGAAACACGAACAAAAGCAAGAGAGGGAGAGATACTGGAGAGAGCTGAATCGACTTGAGAATCAGGTGAAAGAGCTGCAGGAAAACAAAGAGAGCCATAGAGGAGGGATAGCACCATTAGACCAGCAGTCAGAGGCTAGAGATAAGGCAATACAAAGCCCGACTGAACAGCTGCACTCCCACACTGAACAACAGCAGCAGACACACAATACAAGGGGTGCCACACAGACCGACCAGCATACTGAAGCTCAGTCTTCCCCCACCACTGTGGAACCACAAGCGAGCCGCTCACAAGAGGAGCGCACACACCAGACACGACCACCCCAGCCCAACACACATGCTATGAGTCCAGGCCAAAGTCACCAGACAGTAAACACAAACAAGGCTGACATCGTAATACTCATAGACTCAAATGGGAAATTTCTATGGGAGAAAAAGCTCTTCCCTAGAAGTAAAGTAGAAAAGATCTGGTGCCCAACAACAGACAGAGCCCTGGAATGGCTGACCAAAACCCGATTAGGCTCCCCCCAACACATAATAATACACACGGGCACAAATGACCTAAAGGCCCAGCAGAAAAGGGTAGCAACATCGCTCAGAGCAGTGATTAAGAAGGCAAGCAATACATTTCCAAACACTAGAATCACTGTTTCCACAATATTGCCGAGAACAGACTTTAACAGCAACACAATTCATGAGATAAATGCCAGCATAGCAAGAGACTGTGAATCAAAACACAACGTGCACCTGGCCCAACACCCCACCCTCGATGTGGAATGTCTTTACGACCGCGTCCACATCCACAGGAAACAAATATCGATCTTTGCTAAAGCCCTGAAGGACGTCGCTTTTAACCGGGTCCATACCCAGACTCCAGGAGGACCCCCCGACCACCAGAGATCAGCGGGGTACATACCAGGACTACTACAGAGACCACCACCACACCAACCGGGACCAGAGAGGATCCCCATGCACAACAACAATATCAGACCTGCACCACTCCTGTCCTACAGGGGAACAGGACCGCTCCCAGCCAGACAGAGGGAGAGATGCACAGGGCGTACGCAATACCTCAGACAGAGACAATCCATTAAGAGACAATAAGCAGACGTGCAGCAGCATCTACTTCCGCCTTATGGATCAGAAAATGAAAATAAATCAAGGACTAATTAATAGAAAGAATTGTAACCAAGTAGTATTAGCATTTATAGACAACTGAGATGATCTTTTTTTCCCACATTTAGACACAACAAACACATATCATTCTTTAACATATCATAGTAAAAGATCAAACTTAACATGAAATCCTTATATATTTTGACCTGGAATATCGAAGGTCTATGCTCTTCGGTGCTCGACGTGAAGAGTAGGACCCCAGAGCTCACAGGTAAAACTAAAGATCTAGATATTATCATTTTACAGGAAACTTGGTATAAAGGAAAAGGACACACTGGCCATCCCCAAGGGTACACAGAGCTGGTGGACCCCGCCAATAAATTACCAGGAGTAACCCAAGGCAGAGACTCCGGAGGCATACTGATTTGGTTTAAAACAGAGCTTAAGAATTGCATCAAATTTATAAAAAAGGGCGAAAACCACATGTGGCTCAAAATTGAGAGGGGGATTATCTCTAACACCCAAGATATTCTCATTTGCGCACTCTATATCCCCCCAGTGGAATCCCCGTACTTTAAAGAGGACACCTTCTCCAACATTGAGAGGGAAATTATCTAATTCCAGGCCCAGGGGAACGTGTTGATCTGTGGTGACCTCAAATCAAGAACTGGCGAAAAACCAGACTTCACCAATAATCAGGGAAACAATTACATATTCGGGAATAACCACTTCGATATCCCTTCCCTTCCATACAGGCATAACTGCGACAAGCAGACAAATACCAACGGAAAACAGCTCCTGCAACTCTGTCGAAGCCTGGGTCTGTACATTGTCAATGGTAGGTTCACGGGAGACCTCCTAGAAAGATCGACCTATTGCTCACCTCTTGGCTGCAGCACCGTAGACTGTATGATTACGGATTTGGACCCATCCTCTTTCAGAGCATTCACAGTCAAACCACAAACAACACTGTCAGACCACAGTCAAATTACTATGTATCTTAAAAAGACAGAAACAAACAACACAGAAACACAACCCAGTAAACTGTACAACACCAAAAAATTGTACAGATGGGCCAAAAACGACACGGAAAAATACCAGAAAGCAATTAGCAATGAATCAACTCAAGCTCTCTTGGACACCTTTCTGGATAACATATACACTCACAATAAAGAAGGCGTAAACCGGGCAGTGAATAACCTAAACAATATTTTTGATAATTTGGCAACAAGGTCAAACTTGAAAGCTCGCAAGAACAAACCCAAAACAAAAAGCTATGAAAAATGATTTGACCCAGATTGCCATAACATGAGGAAAAACTTAGAAAAATATCAAACCGAAAACACAGACATCCAGAAAACGAGGAATTATGCCTTACTTATTGTCAGACACTAACACAATACAGAAACACACTCAGAACCAAAAAAGAGCAATATATTAAGAATACACTCAGCTCCATTGAGGAATCCATTGATTCCAATTGTTTCTGGGACAACTGGAATACATTACACAAAAAACAACACGACGAATTGGCCATTCAAAATGGAGACACATGGGAAAACCACTTTGAAAAATTATACCAGAAAAACACACTAAGGCCAGAGCAACACCAAATATGCAAAAAACTGGAAAAGCTCGAAATGGCCATAAAAGATAACCAAAACCCGCTAGACTCCATAATAACAGAAAAAGAACTTTTTGAAAAACTCAAGGACCTGCGACCAGGAAAAGCTTGCAGGGCAGACGGCATACTAAGCGAGATGATTAAACACACAGACGATAAAATGAAACTGGCTATCCTAAAACTCTTCAACTTGGTTCTGAGTGTCGGTTGCTTCCCTGATATCTGGAACAAAGGACTCATAACGCCCATATACAAAAGTGGGGACAAAGTCGACCCAAATAACTATCGAGGCATCTGTGTAAACAGTAACCTGGGGAAGGTATTCTGTAGTATCATAAACAAAAGACTTATAAACTTTCTTGAGGAGCACAATGTCTTGAGTAAAAGCCAAATTGGATTCCTGCCAAACTATAGAACATCAGATCATATCTTCACCCTACAGACCCTAATCGACAAGCACGTTCATCAAAACAAAAGCAAAATCTACGCATGCTTTATAGATTTCCAGAAGGCTTTCGATTCCATCTGGCACGACGGTTTATTCCTGAAACTTATCGAAAGCGGGGTAGGGGGAAAAACATATGATGTAATTAAATCAATGTATACAAACAACAAATGTGCAGTTATAATTGGAGACAAACAAACAAAATACTTCCCACAGGGGCGGGGGGTGACGCAGGGCTCGCCAATCTCACCGACACTCTTTAATATTTACATAAATGAATTGGCAAAACTACTTGAACAATCTACAGCACCCGGCCTCACCCTATACGAATCCAAGGTTAAATTCCTCCTCTATGCAGATGACCTGGTTCTGCTGTCATCAACTAAGGAGGGTCTACAGCAGAACCTGGATCTGCTGGAGTTGTACTGCCAGACTTGGGCCCTGACAATAAATACCCAAAAAACCAAAGTCCTTGGGTTCCAGCAAAGATCCAGACATCAGGGACCCAAAATAAATCTCACACTAGGAACAACCAAAATTGAACAAACCACTAACTACACATACTTGGGTTTAAAAATCAGTTCTACGAGAAATTTCAAACTGGCTGTGAATGAACGGAAAGAGAAAGCAAGAAGGGCTTTCTATGCCATTAAAAAATCAATCCAAATAGAAATCCCAATTAGCATTTGGCTCAAAATTTTCAAATCAGTAATTGAACCAATTGCAATCTATGGCAGTGAGGTGTGGGGACCGCTAACACAACAAGAATTTGCAAAATGGGACAAACACCCAATTGAGATCCTACATGCAGAATTCTGTAAAAGTATCCTCCGGACTCAAAGGAAAACCGTAAACAATGCATGCAGGGCAGAACTAGGCCAATACCCATTAATAATCACTATCCAAAAAAGAGCCACCAAATTCTGGAAACAGCTAGAAGTGAGCAACCCCCAATGCTATCATTACGAAGCCCTGAAATGCCAAGAGAGGACCATAAAGAAGAATACCCTCAGTCAACTAGTCCTGGGACTCAGTGAAGTAACTACTAACACTACTAACAATAACCAGCCCCAGGACAGTGACAGCGTAACACAAAGAATTCGACCCAACACAATCGTCGCTAAGCAAAAGGAAAAATATCTGTCATATTGGGCAGAAACAACAAAAATCCAAAGCAAACTCAATTGCTACTTGGCCCTAAACTGACAATACAACATGGCTGATTACCTGACCATGGTAAAGGATAGCAAACTGAGAAAAACCTTGACAATGTACAGACTTAGTGAACATAGCCTGGCGATCGAAAAAGGTAGACACAGGCAGACCCGGCTACCAAGAGAGGACAGGATATGCTCTCACTGCAGTCAGGGAGTGGTGGAGGCAGAGATGCACTTCCTCACAGCTTGTAGAAAATATCAGGGCATAAGGGAGAATTTCTACCCAAAATTCACAAAAATATGCCCGGAATTCAGAAATTTGAATGACGACCAAAAACTTCCATACCTACTAGGGGAAGAGAGAAATTGCGTAACACTAGCGGCACACTATGTTACAGCTTGCCATAAACAGAGGGACAACCACTAAATATAAGAAACGAGTATATATAAATTATATGAAAGTATATTTATACACTCAGGGATATATCTGTTTATACACTGTATGGATAGATCTGTATTTTTGTGTACAAACATGAATGTTTTTCGATGCTTTGGCAACATAAGATGTAACTTGTCATGCCAAAAAAGCGATTTGAATTGAATTGAATTGAATTGAATTGAGTTGAGAGGGGGACCGAGAGAGAGAGAGGGGGACAGAGAGAGAGAGGGGGACAGAGAGAGAGGGGGACAGAGAGAGAGAGTAAACTGGCAGACTACCTCACGACCATCAGAGACACAAAACAGAGACAGACCCTCACCAGGTACAGACTAAGCGACCACCAACTGGAAATTGAAAAAGGCAGATACAAGAAATCCTGGCAGCCTAGAGAGAATAGAATATGCGATCAATGTCTGGCTGGCGAGGTTGAAACAGAAATGCATTTCCTCCTAAAATGTGAAAAATTCAACACATCAAGAAACATATTATTCAACAAGCTAAGCCAAACAACCCCAGATTTCAAGGAATTGGATGATCTGTCAAAATTGAGATTAGTCCTAGGAGAAGGAGACAGACCATACCTTGGGGCTAAATATGTAACAACATGTCACAACCTGAGGACTGTTTAAAAGTAAGACTGTTTAAAATTAATATTGAACGTACCAAATGAAGTAGAAAGACTGTTTAAAATTAATATTGTTTAAAAGTAATATTGTATACACCCAACAAATGTCAAATCGATTGACACCTACAGAATGTTGGAAAACTGTACCTTTTTGCTATGTAAGCTTTGGCAATATGGTTCTCTGTAAACTTTCATGCCAATAAAGCATTTGAACTGAACTGAACTGAACTGAACTGAGTAACAGAAAGAGAGAGGTGCAGAGAGAGAGGGGGGGACAGAGAGAGAGAGTTGTGAACAGAGAGAGAGAGGGGGACAGAGAGAGAGAGAGGACAGAGAGAGAGGGGAGTCAGAGATAGAGGGAGACAGAGAGAGGGGGGACAGATAGAGAGAGGGTGGACAGAGAGAGAGGGGGACAGAGAGGGAGAGGGACAGAGAGTGAGGGCGGACAGAGAGAGAGAGGGGACAGAGAGAGAGAGGGGACAGAGAGAGAGAGGGGACAGAGAGAGAGAGGGGACAGAGGGAGGAGGAAAGAGAGAGAGAGGGGGGACAGAGAGAGAGGAGGGACAGAGAGAGAGGGGGGACAGAGAGAGAGGGGGACAGAGAGAGAGGGGGGACAGAGAGAGGGGGGGACAGAGAGAGAGGGGGGACAGAGAGAGAGGGGGGACAGAGAGAGAGGGGGGACAGAGAGAGAGAGAGGGGACAGAGAGAGAGGGGGGACAGAGAGAGAGAGAGGAGACAGAGAGAGGGGGGACAGAGAGAGAGAGAGAGGAGGGACAGAGATAGAGTGAGGGGGGACAGAGAGAGAGGGCGGGACAGAGAGAGAGGGGGGGACAGAGAGAGAGGGGGGACAGAGAGAGGGGGGACAGAGAGAGAGAGGGGGGACAGAGAGAGAGAGGGGGACAGAGAGAGAGAGGGGGGACAGAGAGAGAGGGGGGACAGAGAGAGAGGGGGGACAGAGAGAGGGGGACAGAGAGATAGAGGGGGGACAGAGAGAGAGAGAGGGACAGAGAGAGAGAGGGGACAGAGAGAGAGAGGACAGAGAGAGGGGGACAGAGAGACAGAGGGGGACAGAGAGAGAGTGGGGCCAGTGAGAGAGGGGGGACAGAGAGAGAGAGGGGACAGAGAGGGGGGACAGAGAGAGAGAGAGGGGACAGAGAGAGAGGGGGGACAGAGAGAGAGGGCGGGACAGAGAGAGAGAGGGGGACAGAGAGAGAGAGGGGGACAGAGAGAGAGAGGGGGGACAGAGAGAGAGAGGGGGGACAGAGAGAGAGAGGGGGGACAGAGAGAGAGAGGGGGGACAGAGAGATAGAGGGGGGACAGAGAGAGAGAGAGAGGGACAGAGAGAGAGGGGGGACAGAGAGAGAGAGGGGACAGAGAGAGAGAGGGGGACAGTAAGAGATGGGGGCCAGAGAGAGAGAGAGAGGGGGCCAGAGAGAGAGAGAGGGGACAGAGAGAGAGAGAGAGAGGGGGACAGAGAGAGAGAGAGAGGGGGGACAGAGAGAGAGAGAGAGGGGGACAGAGAGAGGTAGAGGGGGACGGAGAGAAAGAGGGGGGCCAGAGACTGAGAGAGAGGGGGCGACAGAGAAAGAGAGAGGGGCGACAGAGAAAGAGAGAGGGGGGACAGAGAGAGGGGGACAGAGAGGGGGGGACAGAGAGAGGAGGGGGACAGAGAGAGACGGTGACAGAGAGAGAGGGGGACAGAGATAGAGCGAGGGGGGACAGGGAGAGAGAGGGGGACAGAGAGGGGTGTGTAATGATATCAGCAAATAGAGATGGTATTTGCCTGTTCGATTATGATGCCTTAATAGCATGATTGCATGTATTGATTGCTTGTGCCTGACCAGCAGACGGCATGTGACCGAGAGAAGCAAGGCAGTTAGTTTCGTTCTAGATGCATCACAGCATCGTGTCTCCTGTAAAAGCTGTATAAAAGAGTTGAACAGACTTTAGATTAAAACTCATTCTCTTTCATAAATGTCTCATCATTGAACCCACAAAGAAATCAATACATGGTGTCAGAAGTGATTGAAAGAGTTGAAGAGAAAAATTCTGAAGTTAAATCAGCTCTCCGCAAATTAGCAAGCCAAAAGAGAACATCGTTGCTTACCATTGGAGAATAGCTAACGAAGTGAAAAAATGGAAGGTTTACTCCCACCGGCGATGCTTCAGTTAACAGGTAATGTGGCTGAAAATTGGAGGAGATTCAAACAACGTGTGGGGTTGTATTTAGCGGCAATCGGAGCTGACGAGAAAAGTAATAAAAGGAAATCGTCACTGTTCTTACATGTCGTGGGTGATGAAGCGCTGGAGGTGTATAATAACTTCACATTCGCTGCTAATGGAGACAAAATGAAGCTAGATAAAATAATGGAACAGTTTGAGGCCTACTGCATACCTAAACGTTACGTGACGTTTGAGAGGCACAGATTTTTCACATGTGTACAGAAAACGGGTGAAACTATTGATCAGTATGTGACTGAACTGAGAAACAGAAGCAAATCGTGTGAATTTGGGGGACTGGCAGACTCGCTGATAAAAGACAGACTGGTGTGGTATTCCAGATAATGGTCGAAGGGAAAGACTGCTAAGAGAGCAAGATCTAGACCTGGGACAAGCCATAGCACTGTGTAGGGCTACAGAGACTGTGAAGTTGCAGGCAAAGGAGCTGTTCAGTGACAATAGCTGCAACGTGGATGCAGTGAGAATGAACGGACACAAACCGTTTAACAAAAAGAGCACCAATGTGAAAAAAGAGGCGTGGCCAGCGAACGAAAATGAAAGGGACAATCGAAAGACATGTAGTCGATGCGGTACACAGCATCCACCAAAAAAGTGTCCAGCACATGGTAAAAAATGCAATAGTTGCAACAAAAACAACCATTATGCCCGTTGCTGCAAGAACCAAGCGCAACAAAGCAAGGTCTATGCAGTAGATGAAAGCGAGATAGAGGAGTTCAACGTAGATGTTGTGTCTGAAAACAAAGAAGAAAGAGACTGGATGTTGACACTAAAAGTGAATGACATACATATTCCATTTAAATTGGATACTGGAGCACAAGTTAATGTGATATCAGAGACTGATTTTAAGAAAATTAGACCCAGACCAAAGATACATGGAATAAAAGTGAAAGTGACAGGATACACAGGTACTGATATACCAGTGAAAGGAAGATGCATTGTCAAAGTAACACACAAGGACAGAGAGCACACGCTAGCATTAATCGTGGTGCCAAAGGATGTGCAAGCCATACTAGGTTTAAAAGCCTGTGAGAGACTGAACCTGGTAAAGAGAGTCCTCGTTGTGGAAAGCGAAGGAGAGACAGTCTATGATGAACTCATGAAAGAGTACAACGACCTATTTAAGGGTCTAGGCTGCATTCCAGGAGAACACATGATCAGAGTAGATAAAAGTATGACACCGGTCATACATCCATGCAGAAAAGTTCCGTTTGCTCTTCAAAAGCAACTGAAGGCAGAGTTGGACAGGATGGAAAGCCTGAACGTGATTCAGAAGATAGATGAGCCAACTGAGTGGGTGAGTTCCCTCGTCGTAGTGGACAAAAAGAATGGAAAGCTCAGAATTTGCCTGGATCCAAGAGATCTAAACAGAGCAACAAAGAGAGAGCACTTCAAGCTTCCTACACGTGAGGAAATCATGGCACAGTTTGCAAATGCAAAATATTTCAGCAAGTTAGATGCATCATCAGGATTTTGGCAGATGAAGCTGGACGAAGCAAGTTCAAGACTGTGCACGTTCAACAGTCCATTTGGCAGATACAGATTCCTAAGGTTACCATTTGGCATTGCCTCAGCTCCTGAAGTGTATCACAAGACTATCCATATGATCTATGAGCACCTGGAGGGAGTTGATACATCAATGGATGACATCATAGTATGGGGAACCACGAGAACTGAGCATGAAGAGAGACTGAAAAAAGTGCTGGAAGCAACAAGGAAAACAAACCTGAAGCTGAATAGAGAGAAATGCCAGCTCGGGGTGACAGAACTGACATTCGTGGGAGATATCCTTAGCAGTGAGGGCATCAGACCAGATCCCAGAAAGGTGTCCGCCATTGAGAATATGCCAAAGCCACAATGCAAAAAGGACGTGCAGAGGTTTAATGGAATGATCAACTACATGGGGAAATTCATATCCAACCTCTCAGAAAAGATGGCGCCACTGAGAAGACTAACTGAAAAGAACATAGAATGGGAATGGAATCATGAGCATGAGAAGTCATGGAGCGATCTAAAGAAACTGCTCACAGAGGAACCAGTTCTGAGGTTTTATGACCCAGCGAGACCCATCAAGATATCATCAGATGCATCACAACGTGGGCTCGGTGCCGTTCTTCTGCAACAATATGACTACTGGCAACCTATTGCATATGCATCGCGCTCAATGACAGACGCGGAGACGCGATATGCTCAAATAGAAAAGGAGCTGCTCAGCATCACATACGCCTGTGAAAGATTTCACCAGTTTGTGGCAGGACAAGCAATCAGTGTAGAGACTGACCATAAGCCCTTGATTGCATTGTTCCAAAAGCCACTAAATAGCTGTCCGCTTAGAATACAAAGAATGATGATCAGGCTGCAACGCTATACACTGAATGTTGCGTACACACCGGGTAAGCTGATGTACACAGCAGACACGTTGTCCAGAGCTGTAGACCCAAGTGAGCCCGCAAACACCACAATGGATGACAAAGTGAACGCCTACGTGGACATGATCACAAGTGCACTGCCCATAGCAGATGCAAAAATGGAGCTCATAAAGACTGAGACAAACAAAGATGAAACAATGAGACGACTGAGAAAAAGCATCTTGGATGGATGGCCCAACATGAAGCAAGACTGCTCACCTGATATAGCAGAGTACTGGAACTGCAGGGCGGAACTATCAGTGGTCGAAGACATCATCTACAAAAGAAGTAAAATAGTTATCCCAAGGAGTCTGAGAAGAGAGATGCTAAAAAAGATCCATGGAGGACATCTGGGAATCGAAAAGTGTAAGAAAAGAGCACGAGAGGTGATGTACTGGCCACGAATCAACCAAGATGTGACAAATGAGGTGTCAAACTGCACAATATGCCTGAAATATCGAGCAAGCAATCCGGTAGAACCACTAAAGCCACACCCAGCACCAGACAGACCTTACCAGAAGGTAGGCGCTGACCTATTCGTATGTCAAGGGAAGGACTATCTTGTAGTCACAGGCTATTACTCCCTGTATCCAGAGGTTTGTAGACTGCACACCACCACTGCAGATGCTGTGATAACATGTATGAAAGCCATATTCTCCAGACATGGCGTGGCAAGCGAGGTCTTCACAGACAACGGACCTCAGTTTTACAATGCAAGTTTCCGACACTTTGCCAAAGAGTGGGACTTTGTCCACACAACGTCAAGTCCTCACTTTCCACAGTCCAATGGACTAGTGGAAAAATCGGTCCACAGTGAAAAGACTGATGTACAAGGCAAAAGACAGTGGAACTGACTTCTACCAGAGCATGCTTGTATACCGCACAACGCCGCTCGAGTGTGGTATGTCACCAGCCCAACTCCTGATGGACGTCGGCTAAGGTCAAACCTACCCATCCCAGAGAACCTCCTGAAAACAAAAGAGGGGGAGAAAGTGAGGAAGTTCAAAGAACAGAAAGAAAAGCAAAAGTACTACTATGACAGAGGAACACAAAACCTACCTGAACTCCACACTGGTGACCAAGTAAGGTTCAAAGACAAAACAAACACATGGACTCAGAAGGGAACTGTCCTGAGTGAAGTTCAACCAAGATCATACACCATTCAGACAGATGAGGATGCTGTTCTGAGAAGAAATCGTCGAGATCTTCTCATGGGACCAGCCACAGCAGGTCAAGAGACTGATACTGTTGAACAACCTGATCACACAGCTGAGAAACCATCATCTGAGGCAACAACTCAGATTCAAGGACAATCAATCAGAAATTCCTCAAGACACGTGAAGCCTCCTGAGAGACTCATTGAGCAAATTTAAGGACTATTGTTATAGAAGGAAGTAATGTTATCTTATTCTTTCTTCAAGTTCTAGTGTATTGACATATTTCATGTGAACACACAAAGCAAGGTTAAAAAACCTTGATCATGATAATGATAATGTAAGTTCATTAAGTGTTACAGTTAAAATGCAGATTAATACAAAGAAAACATGTTGTTAGTTAAAAGTAAAATACTTTTGTTTTAAGAAAAGGAGATGTAATGATATCAGCAAATAGAGATGGTATTTGCCTGTTCGATTATGATGCCTTAATAGCATGATTGCATGTATTGATTGCTTGTGCCTGACCAGCAGAGGGCATGTGACCGAGAGAAGCAAGGCAGTTAGTTTAGTTTCAGTTTCGTTCTAGATGCATCACAGCATCGTGTCTCCTGTAAAAGCTGTATAAAAGAGTTGACCAGACTTTAGATTAAAACTCATTCTCTTTCATAAATGTCTTGTCATTGAACCCACAAAGAAATCAATACAGGGAGGACAGAGAGAGAGAGGGGGGACAGAGAGAGAGGGGGGACCGAGAGAGAGGGGGACAGAGAGAGAGGGGGGCAGAGAGAGAGGGGGACAGAGAGAGAGAGAGGGGGACGGAGTGAGAGAGGGGGACAGAGAGAGAGAGAGGGGGACAGAGAGAGAGAGAGGGGGCAGAGAGAGAGAGGGGGACAGAGAGAGAGAGAGAGGGACAGAGAGAGAGAGAGAGGGACAGAGAGAGAGAGAATGGGACAGAGAGAGAGGGGGCCAGAGAGAGAGAGTGTGGGCCAGAGAGAGAGAGAGAGGGGGACAGAGAGAGAGAGGGGGGGACAGAGAGAGAGAGAGGTGGACAGAGAGAGAGAGAGAGGGGGACAGAGAGAGAGAGAGGGGGCAGAGAGAGGGACAGAGAGAGAGAGAGAGGGACAGAGAGAGAGAGAGAGGGACAGAGAGAGAGAGAGAGGGACAGAGAGAGAGAGAGAGGGGCAGAGAGAGAGAGAGAGGGGCAGAGAGAGAGAGAGGGGGACAGAGAGAGAGAGGGACAGAGAGAGAGAGGGCGACAGAGAGAGGGGGACAGAGAGAGAAGGGGCACAGAGAGAGAGAGAGGGGGACAGAGAGAGAGAGGGGGGACAGAGAGAGAGAGGGGGGACAGAGAGAGAGAGGGGGGACAGAGAGAGAGAGGGGGGACAGAGAGAGAGAGGGGGGGACAGAGAGAGAGCGGGGGGACAGAGAGAGCGGGCGGGACAGAGAGAGAGGGGGGACAGAGAGAGAGGGGGCCAGAGAGAGAGGGGGCCAGAGAGAGAGGGGGCTAGAGAGAGAGAGAGGGGGCCAGAGAGAGAGAGAGGGGGCCAGAGAGAGAGAGAGGGGGCCAGAGAGAGAGAGAGGGGGACAGAGAGAGAGAGAGGGGGACAGAGAGAGCGAGAGGGGGACAGAGAGAGAGAGAGGGGGACAGAGAGAGAGAGAGAGGGGGCAGAGAGAGAGAGAGAGAGAGGGGGCAGAGAGAGAGAGAGAGAGAGAGGGACAGAGAGAGAGAGAGGGACAGAGAGAGAGAGGGGGGACAGAGAGAGAGAGGGGGGACAGAGAGAGAGAGGGGGGACAGAGATAGAGTGAGGGGGACAGAGAGAGAGGGCGGGACAGAGAGAGAGGGGGACAGAGAGAGAGAGGTGGGACAGAGAGAGAGAGGGGGGACAGAGAGAGAGAGGGGGGACAGAGAGAGAGAGGGGGGACAGAGAGAGAGAGAGAGAGGGGGGTCAGAGATAGAGTGAGGGGGACAGAGAGAGAGGGGGGACAGAGAGAGAGAGGGGGGACAGAGAGAGAGAGAGGAGAGAGAGAGAGAGAGGGACAGAGAGAGAGAGAGGGACAGAGAGAGAGAGGGGACAGAGAGAGAGAGGGGACAGAGAGAGAGAGGGGACAGAGAGAGAGAGAGGGGGCAGAGAGAGAGAGGGGGACAGAGAGAGAGCGGGGGACAGAGAGAGAGGGGGGACAGAGAGAGAGGGGGGACAGAGAGAGAGGGGGCCAGAGAGAGAGAGAGGAGACAGAGAGAGAGAGGGGGGACAGAGAGAGAGAGGGGGGACAGAGAGAGAGAGAGAGATCAGAGATAGAGTGAGGGGGACAGAGAGAGAGGGCGGGACAGAGAGAGAGGGGGGACAGAGAGAGAGAGGGGGGACAGAGAGAGAGAGAGGAGAGAGAGAGAGAGGGACAGAGAGAGAGAGAGGGACAGAGAGAGAGAGGGGACAGAGAGAGAGAGGGGACAGAGAGAGAGAGGGGGCAGAGAGAGAGAGGGGACAGGGAGAGAGAGGGGACAGGGAGAGAGAGGGGACAGGGAGAGAGAGGGGACAGGGAGAGAGAGGGGGACAGGGAGAGAGAGGGGGACAGAGAGCGGGGGACAGAGAGAGAGGGGGGACAGAGAGAGAGGGGGCCAGAGAGAGAGAGAGGAGACAGAGAGAGAGAGGGGGGACAGAGAGAGAGAGGGAGGGGAACAGAGAGAGGGGAGGAGAGAGAGAGATAGCGGGGGACGGAGAGAAAGAGGGGGGGCCAGAGACAGAGAGAGAGGGGGCGACAGAGAGAGAGAGGGGGGGGACAGAGAGAGAGAGGAGACAGAGAGAGGGGGGACAGAGAGAGAGAGGGGGGACAGAGAGAGAGAGGGGGGACAGAGAGAGAGAGAGAGGGGAACAGAGAGAGAGAGAGAGAGAGGGGAACAGAGAGAGGGGAGGAGAGAGAGTGATAGAGGGGGACGGAGAGAAAGAGGGGGGGGCCAGAGACAGAGAGAGAGGGGGCGACAGAGAGAGAGAGAGAGGGGGGAGAGAGAGAGAGAGAGGGGGGACAGGGAGAGAGAGAGAGAGGGGGGACAGGGAGAGAGAGAGGGGGGACAGAGAGAGAGAGAGGGGGGACAGAGAGAGGGGGACAGAGAGGGGGGGACAGAGAGAGGAGGGGGACAGAGAGAGAGGGCGACAGAGAGAGAGGGGGGACACAGATAGAGCGAGGGGGGACAGAGAAAGGGGGACAGAGAGAGAGAGGGGGGACAGAGAGGGGGGACAGAGAGAGAGGGACAGAGAGAGAGAGAGGGGGACAGAGTGAGAGAGGGGGGGCCAGAGAGAGAGAGAGAGAGAGGGGGGGGACAGAGAGAGAGAGAGGGGGACAGAGAGCGAGGCGGGACAGAGAGAGATAGAGGGGGACAGAGAGAGAGAGGGGGACAGAGAGAGAGAGGGGGACAGAGAGAGAGAGGTGACAGAGAGAGAGAGGGGGGACAGAGACAGGGGGGGACAGAGAGAGGGGGACAGAGAGAGAGAGGGGGAGAGAGAGAGAGAGGGCAACAGAGAGAGAGAGAGTGGGGCAGAGAGAGAGGGGAGACAGAGAGGGAGAGAGGGGGACAGAGATAGAGCAAGGGGGACAGAGAGAGAGAGGGACAGAGAGAGGGGGGACAGAGAGAGGGGGGACAGAGAGAGGGGGGACAGAGAGAGGGGGGACAGAGAGAGAGAGGGAGACAGAGAGAGAGTGGGGGACAGAGAAAGAGGGACAGAAAGAGAGCAACAGAGAGAGAGGGGCGACAGAGAGAGAGAGAGAGAGGGGCGACAGGCAGAGAGAGAGAGGGGACAGAGGGAGAGGGAGATGGGACAGAGAGAGAGGCGGGGCAGAGAGAGAGAGGGGGGACAGAGAGAGAGAGGGGGACAGAGAGAGAGAGAGGGACAGAGGAGACAGAGATAGAGGGGGATAGAGAGAGAGGGGAGAGAGAGAGAGGGGGACAGAGAGAGGGAGGGGGCAGAGAGAGAGTGGGACAGAGAGAGAGGGGGACAGAGAGAGAGGGGGAGAGAGAGAGAGGGGGGACACAGAGAGAGAGGGGGGGACAGAGAGCGAGAGAGAGGGGGGACAGAGATAGAGTGATGGGGGACAGAGAGAGAGGGGAGACAGAGAGAGAGAGATGGGGACAGAGAGAGAGAGAGAGAAACAACCAACACAGAAACACAGCCCAGTAAGCGGTACAACATTAAAAAATCCTACAGATGGGCCAAAAACAGCACGGAAAAATACCAGAAAGCAATTAGCAATCAATCAACTCAAGCTCTCTTGGACACCTTTCTGGAAAACACATACACTCAAAATAAAGAAGGCAGTGAATAACCTAAATAATATTTTTAATAATTTGTCATCAATGTCAAACTTAAAAGTTCGCAAGAATAAACCCAAAACAAAAAACCACAAAAAATGGTTTGATTCAGACTGTCATAACATGAGGAAAAAACTCAGAAAAATATCAAACCAAAAACACAGACAACCAGAAAACGAGGAATTATGCCTTACTTATTGTCAGGCACTAACACAATACAAAAACACACTCAGAACCAAGAAAGAACAGTATATTAAGCATACACTCAGCTCCATTGAGGAATCTATTGATTCTAATTGTTTCTGGGACAACTGGAATACATTACACAAAAAGCAACACGACGAATTGCCCATTCAAAACGGAGACACATGGGAAAACCATTTTGAAAAATTATACCCAGAGCAAGATCAAATATGTAAAATACTGGAAAAGCTCAAACTGGCCATAAAAGATAACCAATACCCGTTAGGCTCCCTAATAACTGAAAAAGAGCTATTTGAAAAACTCAAGGACCTGCGACCAAGAAAAGCTTGCGGTGCAGATGGCATCCTAAACGAGATGATTAAACACACGGACGATAAAATGAAATTGGCTATCCTAAAACTCTTCAACTTGGTTCTGAGTGTTGGTTACTTCCCTTATATCTGGAACAAAGGACTCATAACGCCCATATACAAAAGTGGAGACAAAGTTGACCCAAATAACTATCGAGGCATCTGTGTGAACAGTAACCTGGGGAAGGTATTCTGTAGTATCATAAACCAAAGACTTATAAACTTCATTGAGGAGCACAATGTCTTGAGTAAAAGCCAAATTGGATTCTTACCAAATTATAGAACATCGGATCATATTTTCACCCTACACACCCTAATTGACAAACATGTTCACCAAAACAAAAGCAACATTTTTGCCTGCTTTATAGATTTCCAGAAGGCTTTCGATTCTATTTGGCACGACGGTCTATTCTTGAAACTTATTATAAGAACATAAGTACATAAGAAGTAGGAGCAGGAGTAGGCCATACGGCCCCTCGGGCCTGCTCCGCCATTCAATAGGATCATGGCTGATCCGAATCTAGACTCACGTCCACTTCCCTGCCCTCTCCCCGTAACCCCTAATTCCCTTATCTGCTAGGAAACTGTCTATCTCCATTTTAAATGTATTTAATGTTGCAGCTTCCACAGCTCTCTGGGGTAGCAAATTCCATAGATTTACTACCCTCTGAGTGAAGAAGTTTCTCCTCATCTCAGTTTTGAAAGGGCAGCCCCTTATTCTTAGATAATGCCCCCTAGTTTTAGTCTCACCCATCAGTGGAAACATCTCCCCCGCATCCACCCGATCAAGCCCCCTTACAATCTTATATGTTTCGATAAGATCGCCTCTCATTCTTCTGAACTCCAATGAGTAGAGTCCCAACCTACTCAGCCTTTCCTCATACGTCAACCCCCTCATCTCCGGAATCAACCGAGTGAACCTTCTCTGAACCGCCTCGAGAGCAAGTATATCTTTTCTTAAATATGGAAACCAAAACTGCACGCAGTATTCCAGGTGTGGCCTCACCAATACCCTGTATAACTGCAGCAAGACTTCCCTGTTTTTATACTCCATCCCCCTTGCAATAAAAGCCAAGATTCCATTGGCCTTCCTGATCACCTGCTGCACCTGCATACTAACTTTTTGTGTTTCATGCACCAGGACCCCCAGATCCCTTTGTACTGTAGCACTTTGCAGTTTCTCTCCATTTAGATAATAACTTGCTCTTTGATTTTTTCTGCCAAAGTGCATAACCTCACACTTTCCAACATTATATTGCATCTGCCAAATCTCTGCCCACTCACTTAGCCTGTCTATGTCCTTTTGTAGGTTTTTTATGTCATCCTCACTCATTGCTTTCCCTCCCATCTTTGTATCGTCGGCAAACTTGGATATGTTGCATTCGGTCCCTTCCTCCAAATCGTTAATATAGATTGTAAAGAGTTGGGGTCCCAGCACTGACCCCTGCGGAACACCACTGGTTACTGATTGCCAGCCCGAGAATGAACCATTTATCCCAACTCTTTGTTTCCTGTTAGATAGCCAATCTTCCACCCAGTATATTACCCCCAATCCTGTGATTTCTTATCTTGATCAGTAATCTTTTGTGTGGAACCTTGTCAAATGCCTTTTGGAAGTCCAAATACACTACATCCACTGGTTCCCCTTTATCCACCCTGTATGTTACATCCTCAAAGAATTCGAGCAAATTTGTCAAACATGACTTCCCCTTCATAAAACCATGCTGACTGTGTCCTATTAAATTATGTTTATCCAAATGCTCTGTTACTGTTTCCTTAATAATGGACTCCAACATTTTGCCAACCACAGATGTTAGGCTAACTGGTCTATAGTTTCCAGCTTTTTGTCTACTTCCCTTCTCAAATAAGTTTTCCAATCTGCCGAGACCTTTCCTGAGTCCAGGGAGTTCTGGAAAATAATCACCAATGCATCCACAATCCCTACCGCCACTTCTCTCAAGACCCTAGGATGTAGGCCATCAGGTCCGGGGGATTTATTTGCCTTAAGTCCCATTATTTTACTGAGTACCATCTCCTTAGTGATTTTAATCGTCTTTAGCTCCTTCCCCCTCATTGCCCCCTGTTTGTCCAGTGTTGGGATATTTTTAGTGTCCTCTACTGTAAAGACTGATACAAAATATTTGTTCAGCGTCTTTGCCATCTCCATGTTCCCCACCACTAGTTTCCCGGTCCCATCCTCTAAGGGACCAACGTTCACTTTAGCCACCCTTTTTCTTTTTATATAGCTGTAGAAACTCTTGCTATCTGTTTTTATATTTTTTGCTAGTTTACTTTCATAATCTATCTTCCCTTTCTTAATTAATCTTTTAGTTATTGTTTGCTGGCTTTTAAATGCTTCCCAATCTTCTATCCTCCCACTAGATTTGGCTACTTTATATGCCCTTGTTTTCAGTCGGATACTATCCTTTATTACTTTACTAAGCCACGGGTGGCTGTCTTTCCTTTTACTCCCCTTTTTCCTCAGTGGAATATATTTATCTTGAAAGATGTGAAATATCTCCTTGAATGTAGACCACTGCTCTTGTACCGTCTTACACTTTAATCTGTTTTCCCAGTCCACTTTAGTCAATTCTACTCTCATACCTTCATAGTCTCCTTTATTTAAGCTCAGTATGCTGGTTTGAGATCCAACTCTCTCACCCTCAAACTGAATTTGGAATTCAACCATATTATGGTCACTCATTCCAAGGGGATCCTTTACTAGGACATTTTTTATTAATCCTGTTTCATTACACAGGACCAGATCTAAGATTGCCTGCCCCCTGGTTGGTTCAGTTACATACTGCTCAAGGAACCCGTCCCTAATACACTCTATGAACTCTTCCTCAAGGCTGCCATGCCCAATTTGATTAGTCCAGTCAATATGAAAGTTAAAATCCCCCATGATTATAGCTGTTCCCTTATTACAAGCCCCAACTATTTCCTGATTTATACTCCGACCAACAGAGTTGCAACTGTTAGGAGGCCTATAGACTACGCCCACTACTGACTTTTTCCCCTTATTATTCCTTATCTCCACCCAAACTATTTCACTATCCTGATCCTTTGACCCAATATCATTTCTGACTATTGCAGTGATTCCATCCTTGATTAACATAGCAACCCCACCTCCCTTTCCTTCCTGTCTGTCCTTCCTAATTGTCAAATACCCTTGTATGTTTAGTTCCCAGTCATGATTATCTTGCAGCCATGTTTCCGTAATGGCCACCAGATCATACCCATTGAAAGTGGTGTAGGGGGAAAAACATATGATGTAATTAAATCAATGTATACAAACAATAAATGTGCAGTTAAAATTGGAGACAAACAAACAAAATACTTCTCACAGGGGTGTGGCGTGGCGCAAGGCTCGCCCATCTCACCGACACTCTTTAATATTTACATAAATGAATTGGCAAAACTACTTGAACAATCTACAGCACCTGGCCTCGCCCTATATGACTCCAAGGTTAAATTCCTCCTCTATGCAGATGAACTGGTTCTGCTCTCACCAACTGAGGAGGGTCTACAGCAGAACCTGGATCTGCTAGAGTCGTTCTGTCAGACCTGGGCCCTGACAATAAACCCCCAAAAAAACAAAGTTCTTGTGTTCCAGCAAAGATCCAGACATCAGGGACCCAGAATAAATTTCACACTAGGAGCAACTAAAATTGAACAAATTAAAATCAGTTCTACGGGAAATTTTCATCTGGCTGTGAATGAACTGAAAGAGAAAGCAAAAAGGGCTTTCTATGCCATTAAAAAGTCAATCCAAATAGAAATCCCAATTGGCATTTGGCTCAAAATTTTTTAATTAGTAATTGAACCAATTGCACTCTATGGCAGTGAGGTGTGGGGTCCGCTAACACAACAAGAATTTGCAAAATGGGACAAACGCCCAATTGAGATCCTACATGCAGAATTCTGTAAAAGTGAGGATATAGAATGCAAAATATGGTAACAACTCGCTTCGCATAGTCAAGGACCCTGTCAATCTAAAATGGAGGATCCTGTCAGCATAAAATGGTGGTGAAATGTCGACATCGCTGAGTCACTTCCATATTGTAAGAAATGATCATGTTAACTCAAGAAACTGTGAAGGCAGCAGGAAGTAAAATAAAAGAAGCTAAACTGATCTGTGGCTGCTAATATGGCTGGCACCCACGATGTCACACCTTGCTGGTGGAAACAGTGTAGGGCGGAGTGCAGAGGTTATACAGACAATAGGCGATCAGAAAACACATTTACCATGATTGCAAACGCATTACCATAATGATTAGGTGATCATGAAACCATTACCAGGATATTTACTTAACTATAAACCATTCAGTGAAATGTGACTTCTTTGTTTCATACTGCCAGGCCAGGAAATCAAATTAAATGTATACGTGTACAGCTCGGGATTGGTGCAGACTGTACGATGTGTTAATGTCTTCTCAAATGCAAGTATAATAATGTGGCACACTGTATGAAAGATTGCTTGCTCTGGTTTAACCTGTCGGACTCTTCTGGAGTCAGGACTGTGCTGTATCAGAGTAAGTCTCCCGGGATGACGGAATAAAAACTGTTGAACTCAACCAGTATTCGACTCAGTGTTTGTACTGAACCAGATTGAGGACCAAAAGAATCCGTTTCAACATTTGGTGTCAGAAGTGGGATCTCAACGGACGATCACCGAGAATTCGCAAAATTAAGAGCCGAACTAGTTTTGGATGTGAGAGGAGGAAATGGGCCCCCGGAGTGAGTATGTTTAAATTTACCACCTCGGTTTTCCTCTGACCCGTAAGTCCGATAAAAGTTTTGCCACTCGCTAATTCTTGCGTGGTGTCCCGACGAGATCTGGGTCAATCTGGCGAATACTGTGTAAACTTAGGAAATAAGTATCCAAGTCGGGTAACGCGCCGGCCTCGTATTTCACTTGGTCCGCTCAGGCTCCGATTGGACTAAAAAGTAGATAAGTAGTGATTTTAGAGAAAGAGAAAAAGAATACTTGAAAGAAAGTAAAAAGAGAGAGTCGGGGACTCTAGAGCTCGAGCAACTTGTACTCGGGGAGTGCAAGATAAGGGTCGTATAAGTTGAATAATTAGAGTTTCAGAATACCTGTACCAGGCGGTGACAGAGGCTAAATTTACGATTTGAATAATTAGGCTAAGAATACCTGTACCAGACGGTGACAGAGGCTAAAATTACTATTTGATGAATATAGACGACTCACTGTGTTTTTGTTTGGTCTAAGTATTGTAGTTATTGTATTGTGGTGTTTAGTTTTGTGTGCCGGTATCTGTGAAATATACGAGACACTTTTAAAAACGTAACTTGAATCCTGAAAGGGAGCCCTTAGTGTAAGAGAACCATGGGTAATTACCTAGACACAACAAGTGACGAGGGCAGTGCCTTACAAACATTGTGTGACAAATATCCGGATAAAGCCCAACAATTGAGACTACTCTCAGGGGGTTTAAATAAAAAATTAGGCAGCGAACAATGGCCACTAGGGGGTCCCAAAAGTTTAGAAATGGTTAAACAAGCTCAAGGAATTATTTGGAAAAAGAACATGGGAAGCAAGACTAAAAAACTAATTGGACTCTGGCGACAGTACTGCCAAGAAATTAAAGACAGTTCCCTATTAGCCAGCTGGCAAGAAAATGCTGTTAAATGAGGAATAAAGTTAACCGAAGGAGGAAATCCTAAACCCATTGAAATACTTAAGAAAGAATGTGCACATGAGAAAAGGTCAAAATCTGAAAAGGCGCCAGATAAAAAGGATAAAAATGAACTACGTAGTTCAATGGTTGGCCTTAGGTTGAAAGAGGGAGACGGAACAGATGAGGACTTAGACAATTGGATGTACAGAACTCCTAATGCGCCACCTCCTCAGCCACCCCAGTACATCAATATTTACCCCTCCCTTCCAACGTCGGCCTCACTAGCGATGCCTAATACTACCCCTCCAGCAACCCTCTCCGCAACCAGTCCCCCATTCACTCCAGGAATACCCCCAACCACCTTACCCGATAGTGCCACAGGCGTTACTGATCCCATAAGTAGTCAGACCCGGTTACAAACGGCAGGACAGACAAACCCTGTGCCAAATTATACTCCTACCCAGAGTGATAAGAAAAAGAAAAAGAAGGAAGAAGAGAAACGGGAAAATAAGAAAAGAGTCAGACAGTTAGTTCAACATAAATTCACTCAGGAAAGCGACACTGAGTCATGTAGTGACTTTACCGATTCGGAGGATGATTTATCACCTCCTGAGGATCATGAGTCAGAATCAAAAAATCATTCCGGTAACCCATCCAGGAACCTTCCAGTGAGAAAGATGCCAAACCCAGATCAGGCTACTGCCGCAGCTAACCCCACCATAGATGTATTCTTCCCATGGAAGCCTAATGAATTAATGTCTATCCTAACTAATCACAGAATCACAGAATCACAGAAACCCCACAGTGCAGATAGAGGCCATTTCGGCCCATCAAGCCTGCACCGACACATATCCCACCCGATCCCCGTAACCCCTACACCAACACATATCCCACCCTATCCCTGTAACCCCACGTATTTAATCCCCCTAACACTAAGGGTCAATTTATCATAGCCAATCAACCTAACCCGCACATCTTTGGACTGTGGGAGGAAACCGGAGCACCCGGAGAAAACCCACGCAAACACGGGGAGAATGTGCAAACTCCACACAGACAGTCGCCCGAGGCCGGATTCGAACCCGGGTCTCTGGCGCTGTGAGACAACAGTGCTAACCGCTATGCCACCGTGCTGCCCTAATGCGCCGGATCGCCACAAAGCGCCTCAAAAGTTTGTGGACTTTTTACGAACCACCATTCAAGTGTACAACGCTGAATCCCGAGATTTATGGGCTTTAATCCAACAAGTACTGACCCCCTCGGAACATACTCGATTCTTAACTCACTTGCGACATGCTAATCTGGCAGCCCTAAATGTGGCCATGGGGAATGACAATGATAGAATAACAGCCATGCTTACGGCTGCTAGTCAAACACTTCAGAAGCCTATTAACATATCCAATGTCCTAGATACTAAGCCAAAGAAAGATGAGGGACCTGAAGAATTTTTGGAGAGATTCTGTGAGGTTTATCAGGGACAGTCGGGGGACACCAATTATCAAGGAGGAGCCAATTCACCCCAATTCTGCGCCATTCTGATGAACTGCCTTCCGGCTGCGGTAGCAACCGCAATTAAAACCAATAATATGAACTGGGCAGAAAATAGCCCAGCTCAAATTACTAGAGCCATAAAATATTATTGGAAAGAGAGTAAAGGTTTGGAGAACCAACCCCAAAAGACAATAAAAACAGAATATGTCATGAAGGAAGTCCCAATTCAACCACACACGATAGACAGGACAGGGTATCAGATGGAACCTCAATACTGTACCCCTGGATGGGTAGACTCTCAGAATTATGGATATTACACTCATCCAAACGGCCCCGATGCTACTGCATACGGCCAACCCTACGCCCCTCCACAACAGAATTACGGAGGTAGAGGAAGGGGTAGAGGACAAGGACGGGGATACCAAGGTCCAAGACAAGGGCAGTGTTATAACTGTGGAGAGGATGGCCACTGGGGCAGAGACTGCCAATCCTTAGCCTCTGGAGACCCACCTAGGAGAGGCAGGGGAAGATGGAGAGGAAACAAAGGAGGACCTAGAGGAGGCAGGGGAGGATATACCAATTTCTCCCAGAACAATCCATTCCCACAGAATTGACTAGCTAATCTAGTGGTCAGCACTTTACATTCGGACCGAGAACCCTTATTAATGTTGCAAATCCAGGATCAATGGTATCCCTTTTTAGTAGACACTGGAGCCGCCATGTCCTCTGTCCAATCGGACCTTAAACTTCCCTGATCCAACAAGACCCAGGAATTATCAGGCTTCCAAGGTCAAATGACCAAGTATTCTATGTCAGAACCAGTTCAGGTGACCTACAAAAATCAATCTGCAACCCACCAATTTGTAATAACTACCGGCTTGGACTGCAATTTAATGGTCAGAGACTTACTATGTGCATTCCAACTCAAACTTGATTGTGGTGATGAAGGAATAGCAATAGGACATTGGGCAAATAAAAGGCAATGTTATGTTTCGACTACACCTCAATGGTGGTCGCTCGACCTCAATGCATCCTCCTATCATGTGACACTGGCATATGATCGAAGTGGAAAGGATAGGACCCTTGAGGAGTATTTTAAAGATCAGGAAGGTACCGAATGGACAATCTACCTCAA
The DNA here is from genome assembly GCF_052327205.1 of Somniosus microcephalus. Classification (NCBI taxonomy): domain Eukaryota; kingdom Metazoa; phylum Chordata; class Chondrichthyes; order Squaliformes; family Somniosidae; genus Somniosus; species Somniosus microcephalus. The sequence continues at coordinate 103,291,193 of NC_140994.1, forward strand.
GGCTGTAGTAACTGGACCTGAGGGAAAAGCAGAGTTTGTGCAGGTTCCCTTACACTTGTGGAAGCAGCCTTCGACAGTGGCCCCTCATATCACGCGGGAAGTTAACCAGCCTTTCCATGCCAAAGATTTGGGGCCCATGGTAAAACGAGCGATCGATCAGGCAAACCCTGAATGTCACCAACCGCAACAGTTACCCGGAGGTCTGATGGTCCAATTTTACCAAAACCCTGAGCCTAGCCTGACTGTGGTGCACCGTCATGTAGGGAAAGACATACTGGAGTATGTGAATCCACAGGTATGGGCAGAAGACCCAACGCATGTAGGTCTAACCGGCATAAAACCCATTGAGATCCCAGTGAAGGAAAATGTGACCTTGCCGACGGTACGACAATACCCTTTGAAACACCAAGCTCTTCCGAGTATAGACAGACTCATTAAGGGATTGTTGGAGCAGGGGATTTTGGTAACTTGCCAATCCAGTTGTAATACACCCATCCTGGCTGTTCCGAAGCCTGGTAAGCCTGATCAGCTCCGCCTAGTGCAGGATTTACGAGCAATAAATGCGATTGTTCAGCCACTTCATGCGCTAGTACCTAATCCAGCACACATCTTGGCCTCGATACCTGCTGATGCTACAGTTTTTGCGGTAGTCGATCTCCAGCATGCCTTTTTCTCCCTGCCATTGGCCACTACTAGCCAATACCTTTTTGCCTTCACTTACAACGGTCAGCAGTATACGTGGACTCGATTACCCCAGGGCTTTGTGAATTCACCTACCCTGTTTTCGCGGTGCCTTCAACAGCAATTACAGACACTGACTTTAAATTGTGGCTCCAATCTGATCCAGTATGTGGATGACCTTCTCATTGCTAGCCCTGATGAGCTAAGTAACAGAGAGGACACTATTCAGTTGTTGAACTATCTCTCAGAATTAGGATATGTGGTATCTCCAGCGAAAGTATTGGTGGCTCAGAAGACAGTTAAATTTCTTGGAGTTATGTTAACAGCCGAAAACCGCAGTTTGGAAACTAGCAGAATACAGCCAATATGCGAGACGCCAACCCCTAAAACGGCCAAACAAGTCAGGCAGTGGCTGGGAATGGTTAATTATTGTCGACAGTGGATACCTAGTATTGCAGTATTAACCAAACATCTGACTCCCTACACGGCTAAAGAGGGAGAGTTTGAGCTGGAACTAGAGGCACAGCAGGCATTTGAGGAATTAAAACAGGATCTGGTCCAAGCACCAGCCCTGGGACGACCCCTGTATGATAGGCCATTCCAGTTATATTGCACAGTAATGAACGATTGCTCAACAGCAGTTCTGACTCAGAAGCATGGAGATAAGCATCGACCGGTAGCTTATTATTCATCAAAACTGGATCCGGTAGCCTTAGGACATCCCTATTGCACCCAGATCCTTACAGCCATCTACAACAGTCTACAGTCAGCTGCTAATATGACACTTCAGCAGGACATTACCGTGTATAGCTCTCACTCAGTCACTGCGTTATTGGGGCAATTGCAGACCCAACACCTGACTACCGCCAGGCAAAATAAGTATGAAATATACTTACTGAACAATCCTCGGTTAGCATTTAAACACTGTAGCACTATCAACCCTGCCAGTTTCCTTGCATATCCGCCCTCCGAGAGTGATGAACCAAGCCATGATTGCTTAAACCTCATTAAGGATGATACCTCAGTCCGACCTGATCTGTCTGACACTCTTATTGCAGATCCCGATATTACCATGTATACGGACGGCAGTTCTTCAGTTGATGAGATGGGAAAACGAATTTCTGGTTATGCAATTGTAAATCAGGAAGGTGTCACCTTAGAATCAGCAGCCTTTGAATCCCCTTTTTCTGCCCAGCAAGCCGAACTGTTTGCACTCATACGAGCTTGTACTTTGGGAGAAGGATTAAAAATCAATGTACATACAGACTCTAGATATGCCTTTGGAGTAGTTCACGACTTTGGACAATTGTGGAAAAATAGAGGTTTTCTGACCTCTTCGGGCAGCCCGATCTCTCACCGTCAGTTAGTCTCAGATCTCTTGCAAGCCCTTTTACTCCCCAAACAGATAGCTGTGATTAAATGCTCTGCCCATACCACTGGCCAAAACCCGGTAGATATAGGAAACCGCCGCGCTGATGAGGCGGCCAAAAATGCTTCTAGGAGTCACCAAATGATTGTGCCCCGAATGATGAGGCAGACTAAAAATTCCAAAAAGAATCAGTCTACCTCGGAAAAACTAATGCCAACCATCCAAGAGGTGATTAAGTTGCAGGAGGACGCTCCTGATAGTGATAAGCATTTGTGGAGAGAATTGGGATGTGTATATAACCCTTTATCAAAACTCTGGACTACTCCCGCGGAACAGACTTGCATGTCTGATGAGCTAGCTTTATGGGTTATTGAATGTGTACACTTTGCAACTCATTGTGGTGCCAGGGCAGTGGGTGATTTGCTTCTAAGTACTTGGTGGCATCCAAGGCTTCAAGCAATAGCACAGAACATTAGCGATCGATCCCTGATTTGTCAACAACACAACCCTGGAAAGGGAGTGCCTTGCGAATGGGGAAAAACCCCTTTACCTGAGGGTCCCTTTGAGACCCTGCAAATGGACTACATTGAGTTGGAAAGATGTCAGTGTTACAAATACGTACTTGTCATTGTAGATGTATTTAGTAAATGGATTGAGGCATATCCAACCACAGACAATAAAGCCTCTACTGTTGTTAAGGTATTGCTGAGAGAGATCATACCTCGGTATGGTATTCCAACTCGGTTAAGTTCTGACAACGGTCCTCACTTCACTGCCGAAGTGAACAAGGAACTTTGTACCCAGTTGAACATTCATCAGCAATTGCATTGTGCTTATCGACCACAGGCTGCAAGACTTGTCGAAAGAACCAATCAGACTCTGAAGAACAAACTTGCTAAACTGGTAGCCGAAACCGGCTCCACTTGGTTGAAATTGCTTCCTGTGGCTCTCTTTCAGATCCGCACCACACCAGCGGGTAAAGCACGACTTACACCTGCTGAGATTATCTATGGTAGACCACTCAAGACTCCCTGGAACCAAAATGCTCCTACAACGGTGCATTTTCACCATATGACTGAAGAAATGACGACCTATGTCTTGGCTCTTACTAAGGTTTTGCGCGGGCTGCATTCACAGGTCCGTGCTGCATATGGTGAACTTCCTGACTTATCTGGTTCTCTAAAAATTGAACCAGGTTCGTATGTGATGGTTAAGAACTGGACTCGTAAAAGTCTAGATCCAAGGTGGGAAGGTCCATATCAGGTCTTACTAACAACCCCGACTGCAGCTAAGGTCGAGGGAAGAAGCGCATGGGTGCATTTCCACCACTGTAAATTGATTGGAGAAACCAATCAAAAGGGGGGGAGATAATCAGTAGTAAATCAGTACAGTATATAGTAGATTTTACGAACAGTCATTAATTTTATTTTGATTGATCAGCCATTGATAGGAGACTACAGAACTCGTGCTCGGTCTTGATAGAGGTGACTGCAGCTTTTACGAGGTCTGGTGTTGTGTTTGGATTGTTCTGTCCTGCTGAAATCCTACTCTTATTATACTTATTATACGATTTTAATTTTTAATTTTAAGTTTTAATATTTTAAGTTTTAATTTTGATTGTGTGTAAGCCTTTTATTTCACAGATTAACAACCGCTAGGGGACCATCTGCTTAGCATTAAGTTTCGGTGCCGGGAGAAAACAGCATCCCAGGCGGGTCGGAGCCGAGTGCTACAAAGAAGAAAACACCACCACAGGCGGAGCGCCCACTGAAGACTGAAACCATGAAGTTGCTGCTCGTTGTTATTGGACTTTTTGGACTATTGTGCCTGACTCAAGGCGATACGGACAAATCACGGAAGAAACGTGAATTACTTACCAACACCTTTCTGCACATGTCATATGAATACGCCAAAAGCTATAACTTAACAAGCTGTTGGGTTTGCAGTCACATTCCTATCCATAGTAAAAGAGGGATTCCCTTGAGACCCATCCCGTTCAATGCCACAGAGATGGCGGAGTGGGTCATGCGCCAGAACGCCAGCGGCGTTTATAAAGATTCATACAACCAGGAGGGCGACAGGGACAAATGGAAGTCGGCAGGTTACGACCTAACCACTTTCCAAGGGTGGTACCAGCCTAATTATAATCGGAACAGCCAGCCTCCAGCCTTAGTCCTTACTAATACTTCAGGAGTTGATAGGCCGAAGGGGCCAATATGTTTAACGAAGAGTGTGCCCAGAAGTATAGAAGTAGGATGCAGTAAATGTTTCCAAAATGTTAATGTAACAAAATGTATTCGCACCAGAGGCTGTGGCCAAGGTTTCTTCCAATTAGATCATACCGGAACCCCCAATAGGACAAGTGGGGGACCATGGGAAGGAATGGAAATCAGATGGGGATGGAGGATCCGTGAGGCATTAGACGACAATTTAATCGCATATAATGGGACCTATTTTATATGTGGTCACCAAGCCTATCCATGGTTACCCCGGGATTGGACGGGTTCGTGTTACTTAGGTTATGCAGTACCTTTTATTCACCACTTGAATAAGATTGGGGAACACCACGAATTTAAGAAACACGTGACCAAAAGAGAGCTAGGAGCTTTTAATCGATTTTTCGGCGTAATAAACCCTCCCTATGGAATAATGAGCTTGATGGATGAAACAAGGAATCTGGCAAGGCTACTAGAGATAGTTGCCAATGACACTGAGGAAGCTGTTGCAGACATGAGTGCTGAAATGATAGCCATTAGAACAGTAACCCTCCAGAATCGAATGGCCTTAGATTACCTCCTTGCAGCACAAGGAGGAACCTGTGCCTTGATAGGAAGTGAGTGCTGTACTTATATCCCTGATAGCTCGGAAAACATAACCAACATTGTCAAACATATCCGGGATGCAGTAAGTCAATATAAGAAACCTAAGCCAGGGGATGACTGGTTTGATTGGATCATTGGAGGATGGCTAGGATCAATGGGACAAACTCTGCTACATGGGCTAGTGGTGGTACTTGCCGTAATTATGTGCATTTTTCTAGTTTTCACACTGATTAAGTGTTGCTGCAATAGATTAGGAGCAACTGTAATTCCAAGTCAATTGGTACAAAGGAAACCATCAGAAGAAGAAATTAAATTTGAGAAGGAATTAATGGAGGAGGAGTATAATAGACTCAATAAGATAGAGATGGACCAGTAGGATGAAGCCCAGAATCACTGGGTACCTTAGATGGTTATCGTGGAATGATAAAAGGGGGGAATGAGGATATAGAATGCAAAATATGGTAACAACTCGCTTCGCATAGCCAAGGACCCTGTCAATCTAAAATGGAGGATCCTGTCAGCATAAAATGGTGGTGAAATGTCGACATCGCTGAGTCACTTGCATATTGTAAAAAATGATCATGTTAACTCAAGAAACTGTGAAGGCAGCAGGAAGTAAAATAAAAGAAGCTAAACTGATCTGTGGCTGCTAATATGGCTGGCACCCACGATGTCACACCTTGCTGGTGGAAACAGTGTAGGGCGGAGTGCAGAGGTTATACAGACAATAGGCGATCAGAAAACACATTTACCATGATTGCAAACGCATTACCATAATGATTAGGTGATCATGAAACCATTACCAGGATATTTACTTAACTATAAACCATTCAGTGAAATGTGACTTCTTTGTTTCATACTGCCAGGCCAGGAAATCAAATTAAATGTATACGTGTACAGCTCGGGATTGGTGCAGACTGTACGATGTGTTAATGTCTTCTCAAATGCAAGTATAATAATGTGGCACACTGTATGAAAGATTGCTTGCTCTGGTTTAACCTGTCGGACTCTTCTGGAGTCAGGACTGTGCTGTATCAGAGTAAGTCTCCCGGGATGACGGAATAAAAACTGTTGAACTCAACCAGTATTCGACTCAGTGTTTGTACTGAACCAGATTGAGGACCAAAAGAATCCGTTTCAACAAAAGTATCCTCCGGATGCAGAGGAAAACCGCAAAAAATGCATGCAGGGCAGAACTAGGCCAATATCCACTACTAATTAATATCCAAAAAAGAGCCACCAAATTTTGGAAACACCTAAAAATGAGCAACCCCCACTGCTATCATTACAAAGCCCTGAAATGCCAAGAGAGGATCATAGAGAAGAGTCCCCTCAGTCAACTAGTCCTGGGACTCAGTGAAGTAACTACTAACACTACTAATAATAACCAGCTCCAGGACAGCGACATCATAGCACAGAGAATTCGACCCAACACAATTGTCACTAAACAAAAGGAAAAATATCTGACCTATTGGACAGAAACAACAAAAACCCAAAACAAACTCGATTGCTATTTGGCCCTAAACAGACAATACACCATGGCTGAATACCTGACCACGGTAAAAGATAGCAAATTGAGAAAAACCTTGACTATGTACAGGCTTAGTGAGCATAGCCTGGCCATCGAAAAAGGCAGACACAGGCAGACCTGGCTGCCAAGAGAGAGCAGGATATGCTCTCACTGCAGTCAGGGAGTGGCGGAGACAGAGATGCACTTCCTCACAGCTCGTGGAAACTATCAGGGCATAAGGGGGAATTTCTACCCAAAATTCATAAAAATATGCCCTGAATTCAAAAATTTGAATGACGACCAAAAACCCCCACACCTATTAGGGGAACAGAGAAATTGCGTAACTTTAGCGGCAAACTATGTTACAGCTTGTCATAAGCAGAGGGACAACCATTAAACCTAAGAAAAGATTATATGCATATTATATGAGTGTATATTTATACACACAGGGATATATCTGTTTATACACTGTATGGATAGATCTGTGTTTATGTGTTCAACCATACATGTTTTTTCGGTGCTTTGGCAACATAAGATGTACCTTGTCATGCCAATAAAGCAATTTGAATTGAATTGAATTGAGTGTGGGAGAGAGAGAGAGAGAGAGAGAGGAGGGACAGAGAGAGGGGGGACAGAGAGAGTGGGACAGAGAGAGAGATTGGGGGAGCGAGAGAGGGACAGAGATAGAGAGGGACAGAGAGAGAGGGGGGCAGAGAGAGAGCGGGGGACAGAGAGAGAGGGACAGAGAGAGAGAGGGGGACAGAGACAGAGGGGGACAGAGAGAGAGAGGGGGACAGAGAGAGAGATTGGGGGAGCGAGAGAGGGACAGAGATAGAGAGGGACAGAGAGAGGGGGGGCAGAGAGAGAGCGGGGGGAGAGAGAGAGGGGGGGAGAGAGAGAGGGGGGGACAGAGAGAGAGGGACAGAGAGAGAGGGGGACAGAGAGAGAGGGGGACAGAGACAGAGGGGGACAGAGACAGGGAGGGACAGAGACAGAGGGGGACAGAGGGAGAGGGGGACAGAGAGAGAGAGGGGGAGAGAGAGAGAGAGGGGGAGAGAGAGAGGGGGACAGAGAGAGAGAGGGGGAGAGAGAGAGAGAGGGGGGAGAGAGAGGGAGGACAGAGAGAGAGGGACGGAGAGAGAGGGGGGACAGAGAGAGAGGGGGACAGAGAGAGAGAGGGGGGACAGAGAGGGGGGACAGAGAGAGAGAGAGGGGGAACAGAGAGAGAGAGAGGGGGAGAGAGAGAGAGGGAGGACAGAGAGAGGGGGACAGAGGGAGAGGGGGACAGAGGGAGAGGGAGGGGCGGTCAGAGTGAGTGAGACAGAGAGAGGGGGGAAGAGAGAGAGATGGGGACAGAGAGAGAGAGGGGTGAACAGAGAGAGGGGGGTCAGAGAGCGAGGGGGGGACAGAGAGAGAGAGAGAGGGGGACAGAGAGGGTGGGGTCAGAGAGAGAGGGAGGGGGACAGAGAGAGAGAGAGAGAGAGGGACAGGGAGAGAGAGGGGGACAGAGAGAGAGAGATTGGGGGAGCGAGAGAGGGACAGAGATAGAGAGGGACAGAGAGAGAGGGGGGCAGAGAGAGAGAGGGGGAGAGAGAGAGAGGGGGGGGACAGAGAGAGAGAGAGAGAGGGGGGACAGAGCGAGGGGGGGACAGAGGGAGAGGGGGGACAGAGGGAGAGGGGGACAGAGAGAGGGGGGGACAGAGAGAAGGGGGGACAGATACAGAGGGACAGAGAGAGAGGGGGACAGAGAGAGAGGGGGACAGAGAGAGAGAGGGGAGACGGAGAGAGAGGGGGACAGAGAGAGAGAGAGAGGGACAGAGAGAGGGATGACAGAGAGAGAGAGGGGGAGAGAGGGGGGACAGAGAGAGAGAGAGAGGGGACAGAGAGAGAGAGAGGGGGGACAGAGAGACGGGGACAAAGAGAGAGAGGGAGGACAGAGAGAGGGGGGACAGAGGGAGAGGGGGGACAGAGAGAGAGAGAGATGGGGACAGAGAGAGAGGGGTGGACAGAGAGGGGGTCAGAGAGAGGGAGGGGGACAGAAAGAGAGAGTGGGGGACAGAGAGAGAGAGAGGGGGAGAGAGAGAGAGGGCAACAGAGAGAGAGAGTGAGAGGGGGACAGAGAGAGAGGGGGGACAGAGAGAGAGAGGGGGACAGAGAGAGAGAGGGGACAGAGAGAGAGAGAGGGGGACAGAGAGAGACACTGGGGGAGTGAGAGAGGGACAGAGATAGAGAGGGACAGAGAGAGAGGGGGGGACAGAGAGAGAGAGGGAGAGAGAGAGAGAGGGGGGACAGAGAGAGAGAGAGAGTGGGGGAGAGAGAGAGATAGAGAGAGAGGGACAGAGAGAGGGAGGACAGAGAGAGGGGGAGAGAGAGAGGGAGGACAGAGAGAGGGACAGAGAGGGGCGACAGAGAGAGAGGGGGGACAGAGAGAGAGGGGGGACGGAGAGAGAGGGGGGACAGAGAGAGAGAGGGGGGGGACAGAGAAGGGGGGGACAGGGAGAGAGGGAGGACAGAGGGAGAGGGGGGACAGAGAGAGAGAGGGAGGACAGAGAGAGGGGGGACAGAGGGAGAGAGGGACAGAGAGAGAGAGGGGCGACAGAGAGACAGGGGACAAAGAGAGAGAGGGGAGGTCAGAGAGAGTGAGTGAGACAGAGAGAGAGGGGGGGAAAGAGAGAGAGATGAGGACAGAGAGAGAGGGGGCAGAGAGAGAGAGGGGGGAGAGAGAGAGAGGGGGGAGAGAGAGGGGGGGGACAGAGAGAGAGAGGGGGGACAGAGAGAGAGAGAGGGGGGACAGAGAGAGAGAGGGGGGACAGAGAGGGAGAGGGGCAGAGAGAGAGAGAGGGGGACAGAGAGAGAGAGAGGGGGGACAGAGAGAGACAGGGGGGTCAGAGAGAGTGAGTGAGAGAGAGAGAGAGGGGCGGAAAGAGAGAGAGATGGGGACAGAGAATTGAGATCCTACATGCAGAATTCTGTAAAAGTATCCTACGGACTCAGAGGAAAACCACAAACAATGCATGCAGGGCAGAACTAGGCCAATATCCACTACTAATTAATTTCCAAAAACAAGCCATCAAATTTTGGAAACACCTAAAAATGAGCAACCCCCACTGCTATCATTACAAAGCCTTGAAATGCCAAGAGATGATCATAGAGAAGAGTCCCCTCAGTCAACTAGTCCTGGGACTCAGTGAAGTAACTACCAACACTACTAATAATAACCAGCCCCAGGACAGTGACATCCTAGCACAGAGAATTCGACTCAACACAATTATCACTAAATAAAAGGAAAAATATTTGACCTATTGGACAGAAACGACAAAAACCCAAAACAAACTCGATTGCTATTTGGCCCTAAACAGACAATACACCATGGCTGAATACCTGACCATGGTAAAGGATAGCAAACTGAGAAAAGCCTTGACAATGTACAGACTTAGTGAGCATAGCCTGGCCATCGAAAAAGGCAGACACAGGCAGACCTGGCTGCCCAGAGAGGACAGGATATGCTCTCACTGCAGTCAGGGAGTGGTGGAGACAGAGATGCACTTCCTCACAACTTGTGGAAACTATCAGGACATAAGGGAGAATTTCTACCCAAAATTCACAAAAATATGCCCTGAATTCAAAAATCTGAATGACCTCCAGAAACTCCCATATCTATTGGGGGAACAGAGGAAATGTGTAACGATAGCGGCAAACTATGTTACAGCTTGCCACAAGCAGAGGGACAACCAGTGGCCATTAAATCTAAGAAAAGATTATATGCATATTATATGTGTGTATATCTATGTATACATGGGTATACTTGTCTATACACTGTATGTCTAGATCGGGGTTTATGTGGTCAATCATACATGTATTTCTGTGCTTTGGCAACATAAGATGTATCTTGTCATGCCAATAAAGCAATTTGAATTGAATTGAATTGAGAGAGGGGACAGAGAGAGAGAGAGAGAGGGGGGGGGGACAGAGAGAGAGCGAGAGGGACAGAGAGAGAGAGAGAGAGAGAGAGAGGGGGGGACAGAGAGAGAGAGGGGGGGAGAGAGAGAGAGAGAGGGATAGAGAGAGAGGGGGGAGAGGGGACGAGTGGAAGAAACAGTAAGAATTGTAGAATCACCACACGGTATACCAATTAGAACTAGCCAGATTCGTACAGTAAAGTTAAAGCATCTAATTGGCTAAAACGAGCACTTTCACGACAGGCTGGGAATCGGCCCTGGGTCCTTCCAGTTAGTTTGGCATTACTCACTAGACCACTGTGGGGAGCCCTTTACTGTCATTAATAACGACTGTGCAGAGAACGTGATGCCTGAGTAATTCATATTTTGCTGTCGTGCTGCCCAGTAACTGCCCCACACAGTGTGGAACACACACACCATGAGGGGTCCAGGTTTGATTCCTGGCCCTTGCTGAGTTACCTTATTTCAGCCACAGCAGATGGGCTTAATCTCAGATGGAGAGGTGAAGGGATTGTTGGACGCAGACACGTTCTGCTCTCCCCAAGAGCAGTTGTGTTTCTACCGGTCCCACTCGGGTTGTTATTGCAGCCATCAGAGTCTCAGCTTACAGTGTGATCTCCTTTACACTCACACAAGGCTTGGCACGGATAAATGGTGACTGTTTACTCCGGACACTGGATCTGGGGCAGCGTTACAGACACTGTCTAGCTGCCGATGGCTCAGTGAGTAATGGCACTGCCCTGTGGTACTGAGAAAGTGGAGCAGGAAGATCCCAGGCCAACCACGTGCACAGAATTTACAGCACAGAAACAGGCCATTTGTCTCAACTGGTCTATGCCGGTGTTCCTCCTTCCACCCCTCTCTTTATTTCATCCTATCAGCACATCCTTCTGTCTGCTTCTTTCTCCCTTGTGCTTATCTAGCTTCCCCTTAAATGCATCTATGCTAATCTTCAATGTATCATTCCAATTTTAGTATATGTGCTGCTATTCGCGCTCTCGGTGCTTGTGGGCCATTTGCTCCTTTAAGAATGCAGACTGTGTAAAGGGCCTCTGGTTGCCATGAGATACAGTCAAACCCAGGTGTCGGCAGGCAGACCATAATAGGCTGATGAGAGGTGCATGAAGCAAGCTCGGAGAGTAGTGGTACAGGTGGAAATGAAGGTTCAGAGTGTCAAGAAAGCAATGGCTCTTCTAGGAAATGGAGTGTGACTCAATGAGGGGGAATGGAGTGGGAAACAGGAAGGAGGGGCTCACTGTACCTCGGCTGACCTGGTGAGGTCAGTAAATTGAGCAGTCGTGAAAGGGATTCTGAAGGGGCACGTGCTTCCACTACCCCTGCATTTTGACCTTCGATGACCCCCCTCCCTTTTGAACCAGACATGGCTCAGGGCTGGGCTGAAGGGATAAAGTCACGGCCCTGGCTTAAAATCAGAATCCAGTGGAGAGGATCGTCGGCTATTAGTCATTGTCCAGGCTCACTCAATGGCCCTTTAGGTGAGTTGCCAGGGGTCGTCTATACAGGGAGGGCGAGGGGGACAGCGAAGGGGGAGGGTGAGGGGTGATTTACCAACACTGTACAACCTGTTCCCCTCTTTCCACGTCGGCTCAACACGGTTTACACAATTGGCAGTTGAGCTGTACGGAGCAGGTTCAATCCTCAGTTTGTACTGAGTTAGCCAATTACAGCTGGGACAGTGGTTAGGGTGGATGGGCTATACTTGGCCTCAGTGCCCCAGGCCAGGGAAGAGGAGAATCACTCAGGGCCCCCGCTCCTGACTGCTGTCCAGCGAGGCCTGTTGAAAAGCAGATGTTGGGCGAGTGTAGAATGAGGCTGGGCTCTGAGGCTCCCATGGTCAAATAGCCTGTGTCATCACTGTCTACACTCACACATGAAGATGGTGACTGGGGGTGAGGTAACACAGAACTGCTGGCACTCGAGTCAGTGCTTCAGGAAGGAGAGAAATGCCTCGCGAATATCACCCACACCCCAAGAACAAACTCCACACACTATCCTCCAGGACGAATGCAGCATCTCTTTAAATTCGTACACAATTGCCCTCTCGAGATGCAGCTGAGTGCCTCAGCCAAATCCATGTGAAACCCGAGAGCCCTTGCTCAGATCCTGCATTCAAAGCTGCAGTGTGGGAAAGGCAGGCTTTCAGACTAGTACCAGAGCTGGCATTGTTTGGGATCAATAGTGGCCCATGTCTTAATGCTAGGCTTGTCTGTGGAGGACGGACCACCCCTGGAATGAGTTCATAATCCCTGTTTGTGAAAGGAGCGGCTGGGCTTAATGCACAATTCACAGAAATGCCACTGACCAGATTCCAAGGCTATTCTTCCTGCTGTTTCCTTGGTTTCCAAAACGAAGCCTCGGATTTTCTAACAACATTCAACATGCAACACAACAATTATCCCTTGAACAATTTTCTTCCAACATCAACCAGTCAACTATTACTTGAGGGAACAGGGTTAAAAATTTAAAATTTAAATTCAATACTGCACAGCCAGCTCCCAATTATTTATAATTACAGTGCTGACTGCAGCCCTGGACAAAGGCACGCAGGTGTTGTGATGCAGCACAATCCGGACACACCCTCCGAGCTGTTCCAGAGCACTCCATGATATAAAACCTTATTGGAAACTCTACAAAAACTCGTAGTGGGGCCCATGGAACTGTACCCCAGTCGGAGTCAGCACCTTCAGGAGAGGGGCCCATGGAACTGTACCTCAGTCAGAGTCAGCATCTTCAGGAGAGGGGAGAGGGGCCCATGGAACTGTCCCCGTCAGAGTCAGCACCTTCAGGAGAGGGGCCCATGGAACTGTACCCCAGTCAGAGTCAGCACCTTCAGCAGAGGGGAGAGGGGCCGATGGAACTGTACCCCAGTCAGAGTCAGCACCTTCAGGAGAGGGGCCCATGGGACTGTACCCCAATCAGAGTCAGCACCTTCAGCAGAGCGGAGAGGGGCCCATGGAACTGTACCCCAGTCAGAGTCAGCACCTTCAGGAGAGGGGAGGGGGGTCCATGGAACTGTAGCCCAGTCAGAGTCAGCACCTTCAGGAGAGAGGCCCATGGGACTGTACCCCAGTCAGAGTCAGCACCTTCAGGAGAGGGACCCATGGAACTGTCCCCCAGTCAGAGTCAGCACCTTCAGGAGAGGGACCCATGGAACTGTCCCCCAGTCAGAGTCAGCACCTTCAGGAGAGGGACCCATGGAACTGTCCCCCAGTCAGAGTCAGCACCTTCAGCAGAGGGGCCCATGGAACTGTAGCCCAGTCAGAGTCAGCACCTTCAGGAGAGGGGCCCATGGAGCTGTACCCCAGTCAGAGCCAGCACCTTCAGGAGAGGGGCCCATGGGACTGTACCCCAGTCAGAGTCAGCACCTTCAGGAGAGGGACCCATGGAACTGTCCCCCAGTCAGAGTCAGCACCTTCAGGAGAGGGACCCATGGAACTGTCCCCCAGTCAGAGCCAGCACCTTCAGGAGAGGGGCCCATGGGACTGTACCCCAGTCAGAGTCAGCACCTTCAGGAGAGGGACCCATGGAACTGTACCCCATTCAGAGTCAGCACCTTCAGGAGAGGTGAGACCAGTTTACACATGGAACCAGGAAGTAAATAGTATCTGTAATTGGACATATACTGGAATCAATCCAGAATGGTCTTTGTTGTGTAAACAGTGTTGGAATACATCACAGCTGCTGCTTTTATTACCTTGTACACAATTAATGGAGAATCTAATAGGGTAAATCTCTGAGCTGAAATAAAACTGTTCACACAACGCGAGGGTCACCAGTGAATCACATTACACCAAGAAAACAGCAAGAGTAAAAGAACATGAGTGGAGGGACAGCACAGGACCGGACCAGACAGGACACATGGCTGTGTCTTCAAAGAACAGGGAGCACGGGTGTACATATAAGGGAACACATAGACACAAACAAACACGCACGCACACCCGCAGTACCCCCTCTCCTCCGACTCCCCAACGCCTAGAACATTTACCCCCTCTCCTCCGACTCCCCAACACCTAGAACATTTAATAAGGACGTGTTTATTTGCAACACCTAAAGCTCTGATTGGTCCCCTTGGATGACAAGTCCTGATTGCTCCCCTTGGAGGACAAGACACACCCAGCAGTGTCTCTGGAATGTGTAATTAGATCCTCCCTGCCTACATAATCAGTTGCTTTGCAAAGTGTAATTCGAGCCATTCTGACTGCCTATTCCAGAGAGGACGGAGCTCACATTGAACAGGCAGGGCCCGCCCTCGCGGGTTAAGACCTTATCCCACCGCCCTCCCCAAACAAGTTCCTGAACTCCTCCCCCTCCCTGCCCAAATTCCTGGCCTACTCACACCCCTGCCCAAGTTCTTCGCCTACTCCCCGCCCCACACAAGTTCCTGGCCTACTCCCCGACCCAAGTTTCTGACCTACCCCCGGCCCCCACCCAACCCAAGTGCCTGGCCTTCAACCCCGCCCGAGTTCTTGACCTTCTCCCCCTACCCGAGTTCCTGACCTTCTCCCCCCGCCCGAGTTCCTGACCTTCTCCCCCCGCCCGAGTTCCTGACCTTCTCCCCCCGCCCGAGTTCCTGACCTTCTCCCCCCGCCCGAGTTCCTGACCTTCTCCCCCCGCCCGAGTTCCTGACCTTCTCCCCCTGCCCGAGTTCCTGACCTTCTCCCCCCGCCCGAATTCCTGACCTTCTCCCCCCGCCCGAGTTCCTGACCTTCTCCCCCTGCCCGAGTTCCTGACCTTCTCCCTCCCCCCTCCGGCTTCCTGACCTTCTTCCCCTGCCCAAGGTCCCTCTCTCTCTCTGCCTCCCCTCTCTCCCCCAGTCTCTGTCTCTCTCTGTCCCAGTCTCTCTCCCCACTCTCTGCCCCACTCTCTCTCTCTGCCCTATCATCATCGGCGACCACTCGAATTCGAGTATGGTATGTCCTTCATCAGTCATCTACTTGTGGGTCTTCAGGTGGCTGTGGAGGCCGATCCGAGATCCACAGACTCTACTACAGTGTGGGCATATGAGACTATTGGTAGTGACTGGAGTATGGGTCTTCTTAAGTTGTTGTCTCTCCTTACGGCACTGGCGTTTATCCTCAGCGGCACGCTGGAGATTCTTTTCATGTAGTGCAGCACCGTTATGGATGCTTTTTCTCCAATTGTCTCTGTCCAGTGTGATTTCCTCCCAGTTATTAATATCGATATGGAACTTTTTAAGAATTACTTTGATGTTATCTTTGTAACGCTTCTTTTGACCACCAGGAGACCTCTGCCCTTCCTTCAGCTGGGAGTACAGAACCTGTTTTGGGACACGTGAGTCTGACATGCGAATGACATGTCCAGTCCATCGGAGTTGATACTGCATGATAAGCGTAGTGATGCTGTAGATATTGGCCTCTTCAAGTATACTCCAGTTGGTACGCTTGTCCTCCCAGCTGACCCTCAAGATTTTGCATAGAGAGCGTTGGTGGTATTGCTCTGCCCCACTCTCTCTCTGCCCCACTCTCCCTCTCTCTGCCCCACTCTCTCTCCCTCTCTCTCTCTCTCTCTCCCCCACTCACTCTCTCTGCCCCACTCTCTCTCTCTGCCCCACTCTCTCTCTGCCCCACCCTCTCTCTCTCCGCCCCACTCTCTCCCTCTCCCACCTCCGATTTCCTCTCTCTCTCTCAGAAGGCTATGAAAATGTTCGTGTAGATAATCACAGCGATATTCATTGCAAAAGCCCTGGAGGCTCCTTTAGTATAGTCATTGATTTTTGAAAGATAACCCAAAAGCCCAAGTAGAAGGCTCAGACTCGAGCAGCAGACAAGGCAGGCAGCAATATATTCTCCTGAGTTTAGAAGAATGAGGTGATTTCATTGAAACATACAAAATTCTTACAGGGGTTGACAGGGTAGATGCAGGGAGGATGTTTCCGCTGGCTGGGGAGTCTAGAACCAGGGGTAAGAACAACAGAAAATGCTGGAAATACTCAGCAGGCCAGGGTCACAGTCTCAGAATAAGGGGGCGGCCATTTAGGACTGAGATGAGGAGAAATTTCTTCACTCAAAGGGTGGTGAATCTTTGGAATTCTCTACCCCAGAGGGTTGTGGAGGCTCAGTCGTTGAGTATATTCAAGACAGAGATCAATAGATTTTTGAATACTAAGGGAATCAAGGGATATGGAGATAGTGCAGGAAAGTGGAGTTGAGGTAGAAGATCAGTCATGATCTTATTGAATGGCGGAGCAGGCTCGAAGGGCCAAATGGCCGACTCCTGCTCCTACTTCTTATGTTCAATGGCAGCAGCTCCAGGCTCGGCAACCGGCTTCCTCATATATCGCATTTGTGCATGCGCGACCGGATCAAGTGCGCATGTACAGTATCAAACAGGCGCGCGTTCGGAGAGGGAGTAAAAAAAAACACCGTGCAAATAATCACTTTGATTTAATAATGGCCTCTTTAATCAATTAAAAAAATGCCAAATTTACAGACACCATCTCCTGCGGGGCTGTGGTTTAAGGGGGCCGGGCTGTGGCGCCTCATCAAAGTGACTATGTGCAAAACAATCTATTCAATCATGACAACCTCAAAGCCAAGCCTAATTGTGGTCTTGCGAATTTGGCGGGGTGGGGGGGGGGTCTGGATCCTGGGAACCCTGACTGATTTTCCCTCCCTGCAGTGAGATGCCAGATTGAGTATGTAATTTAAATGCAGTTCCTAACCATAGAATCATAGAATAGTTACAGCACAGAAGAAGGCCATTCGGCCCATCCCGGCTCTCTGCAAGAGCACCTCAGCTAGTCCCACGCCCCCGCCCTTTCCCCGTAACCCTGCAATTTTTGTCCCTTCAGGTACTTATCTAATTCCATTTTGAAAGCCGTGATTGAGTCTGCCTCCACCACCCTTTCAGGCAGTGAATTCCAGATCCTAACCACTCATTGCGTAAAAAGGTTTTTCCTCATGTCACCTTTGGTTCTTTTGCCAATCACCTTAAATCTGTGTCCTCTGGTTCCCCCGCCCCCCCTCCCCTCCCCTCCCTGGTCAAATTTGCATGTTGACTTTGGACAAGACCACAATTAGGCTTGGTTTTGAGGTTCTCATGATTGAACAGATTGTTGTGCACATAGTCACTTTGATAAGGTGCCACAGCCTGGCCCTCCGCCAATGGGAACAGTTTCTCTCTATCTACTCTGTCCAGACCCCTCATGATTTTGAACACCTCTATCAAATCTCCTCTCAATCTTCTCTGCTCTAAGGAGAACAACCATAGCTTCTACAGTCTATCAACGTAACTGAAATCCCTCATCCCTGGAATCATTCTCGTAAATCTTTTCTGCACCCTCTCTAAGGCCGTCACATCCTTCCTAAAGTGCGGTGCCCAGAACTGGACACAATACTCCAGTTGAGGCCAAACCAGTGTTTTATAAAGATTCATCATAACTTCCTTGCTTTTGTACTCTATATCCCTATTCATGGATTCCGTAAGTTTTTTAACTGCTTTCTCAGCCTGCCCTGCCACCTTCAACGATTTGTGCACATATACCCCCAGGTCTCTCTGTTCATGCACCCCCTTTAGGATTGTACCCTTTAGCTTATATTGCCTCTCCTCATTCTTTCTACCAAAATATATCACTTCGGACTTTTCCGCGTTAAATTTCATCTGCCACTGTCCGCCCATTCCACCAGCCTGTCTATGTCCTCTTGAGGTCTGTCACTATCTTCCTCACTGTTCACTATATTTCCAAGTTTCGTGTCATCTGCAAATTTTGAAATTGTGCCCTGTACACCCACATCCAAGTCATTAATATATATCAAGAAAAGCAGTGGTCCTAGTACCGACCCCTGGGGAACACCACTGTATACCTTTCTCCAGTCCGAAAAACAACCATTCACCACTGCTCTGTTTCCTGTCACTTAGCCAATTTCGTATCCATGTTGCCACTGTCCCTTTTATTCCATGGGCTTCAACTTTGCTGGCAAGCCTACTTTGTCGAATGCCTTTTGGCAATCCATGTACACCACGTCAACCACATTGCCCTCATCAACCCTCTCTGTTACCTCATCAAAAAACTCGATCAAGTTAGTTAAACACGATTTGCCTTTAACAAATCCGTGCTGGCTTTCCTTAATTAATCCACACTTGTCCAAGTGACTGTTAATTTTGTCCCTGATTATTGTTTCTAAAAGCTTCCTCACTACCGAAGTTAAACTGACTGGGCTATAGTTGCTGGGTTTATCTTTACACCCTTCTTTTAATGTTTGCAATTCTCCAGTCCTCTGACAGCACCCCCGTTTCGAAGGAGGATTGGAAGATTATGGTCAGTACCTCCGCGATTTCTTCTCTCACTTCCCTCAGCATCCTAGGATGCATTCCATCCGCTCCTGGTGCCTTATCTACTTTAAGTACAGCCAGCCTTTCTAGTGCCTCCTCTTTATCAATTTGTATCCCATCCAGTATCTCCTCTACCTCCTCCTTCACTATGTCTATGGCAGCATCTTCTTCCTTGCTGAAGACAGATGCAAAGCACCATTTAGTACCTCAGACAAATCCTCTGTCTCCATGCGTAGGTCTCCTTTTTGGTCCCTATTTAGCCCCACCCCTCCTCTTACTACCCGTTTATTATTTATATGCCTATAGAAGGCTTTTGGATTACCTTTTATTCTATTCTCATACCCTCTCTCTGCCCCTCTCATTTTCTTTTTCACTTCTCTGAACTTTCTATATTTAGCCTGATTCTCAGATGTATTCTCAACCTGACATCTGTCATACACGCTTTTTTTCTGCTTCAGCTCACTCTCTATCTCTTTTGTCATCCAGGGAGCTCTGACGTTAGTTGCCCTGTCTTTCCCCCTAGTGGGAATGTACCTCGACTGTACCCGAACTATTTCCTCTTTAAAGGCAGCCATTGTTCCATTACAGTTTTGCCTGCCAACCTTTGATTCCAATTTACCCGGGCCAGATCCGTTCTCATCCCAATGTGACATTAATTTTTCAATTGAGCAAGTGCTTAGATCCAGTTTGGGAGGTCAGGCAGTCTGCAAGTTAGAGTTTGTAAGCTGGTAGGAGCTGTTGCATGCAGCCATGTGTTCAGTGGTTTCAATCCTATTCCTTTCTCATTCAATCTTGGATTTAAAGGTACCTTAAAAGCAGTTGAGCAGAAGAATGGCCCCTGCACAGGGGGTGTCACAGACATTGACCAACTGCAACCCCGGTTAAGGCTAGTGAACTCAGCATCAGCCAGGGTATGAATGTCTGAACTTGCTGCGTTGTGTGCCTCAGTACCATGACAGGCGATGTTTCTACCACTGAGCAGAGCTGCCCTGCCCCCGACTGTAGAACGTATACCGCAGTGTCAGTTGGACATTAATATTAATTAAATTACAGGTTAGCAAAGTGTCCCGAAAGATCAGCACTCCAGAATGATCTGTTACCAAGGAAGTCATTGTTTTAAACAGTGAAGTGCTTTAAGCTGATCCACCAACCTCAAGAAATGAATAGTGTGGTGATGGGTAATCCAGTATTATAACTGGAGGATTAACTCTGAGCTGGTGAGGTGCTGGAAGAGTTTGCAGCAGCCTATCCTAGCTCCTATTCGCAAGAGATCCCTGCGAGCTTTTCGCATCAGGTTTAAAAATTCCCTGCCTTCAGAGCTGCCTATTTAACTAGTGGTTTGTAAATCTCCAATCCTGATCACTGCTTCAACTTCTCAATTCTATACAACGTGACAAACATCCTCACTTTCATCTTTCAGAGAGTTGACTTACAATAAATGACAATGGGGAAGGTAATTTTTTTTTAAACCTGTTGGGCAGGAATCGGTCTTCGCCCTTTGTGGGTGTCTCGGGGGCCATAGATCAACTTTAAATTCCTGTTCCCATTAATCGGCATCTATCTCAAGTGGCTTATTCCCCAGTGCGGTAAGAATGCAACAATCAGCCCTTTCCAAACCTCCAGGCCCACGCATTCAAACCAGTCAAACCAGTGAGCAAGAAAGACAAACACAAGTAGGACGAGGTCGTGGGATTTGAGAGTCTGGGATTGCCAGGGTCCGGGTGCTGCAAGTGACCCGAGAGTAATCTTGCTTTATAAAAACTTGCATTAATATAGCTCCTTTCACGACCACCGGACGTCCCAAAGCCCTTTACAACCAATAAAGTACTTTTATGAAGTGTAGTCACTGTTATAATGTAAGAAACGATGCAGCCAATTTGAGCACAGCAAGATCCCACAAACAGCAATGTGATAAATGACCAGATAATCTGTTTTAGTGATGTTGGTTGAGGAATAAATATCGGCCAGGACACCGGGGAGAACGCCCCTGCTCATCTTTAAATAGTACCATGAGATCTTTTATATCCACCTGAGAGAGCAGATGGGGCCTTGGTTTAATGCAGCGCTCCCTCAGTACTGCACTGGAGTGTCAGCCTAGATTAGGTGCTCAATTCTACGGCGTGGGGATTGAACTCACGACCTAGGGTAAGGAAGCACAGGGTACTGTTGTTCTGTGCTGAATCTTCTCATCTCCACTCCAGTGTCAGTGGGATATTTGGTCACGTGTGTGTCTAGACAGTGAGTGTCGGTAGGATATTTGGTCACGTGTGTCTAGACAGTGTGTGTCGGTGGGCTATTTGGTCACGTGTGACTAGATAGTGTGTGTTGGTGGGATATTTTGTCACGTATTTGACTAGACAGTGCGTGTTGGTGGGATATTTGGTCACGTGTGACTAGACAGAGTGTCGGTGGGATATTTGGTCGTGTGTGTGTGTCCAGACAGTGAGTCTTTGCGGCAGGAGTCCCTCAATAGTGATTAGGAGCAGAAACTGCCCGATTCCCCATCTCCTTCCCCAGCCCAGAGGCACTGAGGCCAACTGTAGCGTCCCTAGCACCCCCTCAGCTGAGATCAGTTGGAAAGTGCAAGCGTGGGTGTCAGGGGAGGGCAGGATTGCACTTGGCTGGGATGCCTCCATGGCCAAATAGCCTGCCGACACATACTGTTAGCCACTGGGGAGATACCAGAGGGCGCCAGCACCCATGGAACTGCACAATAGGATGTGTCAGCAGCAGGGAGGAAAATTGAGCGGCGGTGGTAGAAAACACAAGACACAGTTGTACAAACTGATGGGGCATAGCAAACTAGTCTTTATTGGAGTCTTCAGTTGAAAATAAAGGGAGGGCTGGGAAATGAAGTTCTAATAAATTCATAATAACAAACCATCACAAAATGGAAAGTGTAGGGGGATAAGGAGCACTTTATTTTTTCTGAATGATTTTACCACCCACCCTGTCCTGCCCTGATGCTGCCTGCTCATCACCCTTCGCCCCGACAGACCCGTTCAGTCTCCTGGGATTTCATAGATGCAGGGGAGGTGGCTGTGGACACCCGCAGTTTGCCTTCTATACAGGAGCTCTTGAAAGCTCCAGCACCATGACACCAGAGTTCCTTCCCAGCTGTGCCGGAAGGCATCTCAAAGCAGACAGCACTGGTTAGGGCATTAGCAGCACCTGGAGGAGAGTTAACAGTAAGCCCCCCCCGACCACCCTGTGGTAAACCACTGTTATAGTTATCACTGTATATTGTTCTCACTGTTCTCACTGTCACATCACTACACGAGGTCGCCTCTTGTCGCACTGTTATACCTGGGCTGACCACCTCCGACTCCGCCCATTACCTGCCCAGGTATAAAGGTAGCTGACTGGCTAGTATTCCTCCCTGTTGGATCGGATCACCCACGAGGGTGGGCTCTGTTATTTAGCCAATAAAAACCTTCAGTTACGTTCTTAACTCGTCGCCTTTTATTGGACTAATTGATAGGCATATCAATTTTATTGACTAAATTTTAAAGATGTCTGATAATGAACAGCAACAGCAAGGAGCTCACCCAGCAGCACAGCAACAGCAGCCTCCAGACAACGGGCCACACCAGCCGGCTTGGCTGCAAGCCTTGAAACCACCATACCTGGATCTAAACCCACAGGCACCAAACTCAGCCAACGACTTCAAACACTGGCTGGACTGCTTCGAATTGTACCTGGAGGAAGCCGTCGTCCCTCAGAGATCCAAACTAAGAGTCCTGAAAGCCCAAGCGAGCCCGAGAGTATATACACTCATCCAGGACATGACTACGTACGACGACGCCATCAACCTACTGAAACAGCAGTACCGGAGCCCGGTAAACTACATGTACACTAGGCATCTCTTAAGATCTCGCCAGCAACAGCCAGGAGAATCGATAGCTGAATTTTCACGAGCGCTGAGACAACTCGGCAGGAACTGTGACTTTAAAGCGGTGACGGCTACTGCGAACATGGAAGACAATGTCCGCGACGCCTTGGTGAGAGGCCTACGTTCCGACTACACACGGCAAAGACTGCTTGAAGCTAAGGACATAGACCTGGACAAGGCCGAAGCCCTCGCCCTCACCCTAGAGGCCACCCAGCAAGACCAGGAAGCGTTTGCCAGGTACTATTCGCGACCCTGGGACTCGGGCCCGACCCCCACCCCACCACCCTTCACAGCGCTGCCCCCGGGACCTACCTCAGCGTCTGCATCACGGATCCGACCGGGCCCGCTAGCCCCGGTACCGGCCCCGACATCAGGCAACCCCGATCGGGCTGCTGGCTGCTTCTTTTGCGGCCAGGAGAAGCATCCGAGGTCACGCTGCCCAGCCAAAAACTCGACCTGCAAAACCTGCCTCAAGAAAGGCCACTTCTCCAAGGCCTGCAGAAGCAAATCCTCAGAAGCCAGCAGTGCCTCATGCGAACCCTGGGGGCGGCCATCTTTGTGCGGGGCAGCCGAAGCCTGCAGAGCCTCATGGGAAAACCAGGGGCGGCCATCTTTGTGCGGGGCAGCCGAAGCCTGCAGAGCCTCATGGGAAAACCAGGGGCGGCCATCTTTGTGCGGGGCAGCCGAAGCCTGCAGAGCCTCATGGGAACAGCAGGGGCGGCCATCTTTGTGCGGGGCAAACGATTTAAACAGAGCCTCATGTGAACTACGGGGGCCGCCATCTTCGCCGCCATCTTGTCATGACAACGACGCGCTCATCTACACCCTAGCTTCCGTGACCCTGGATCAAGCCCGCCCGCACCACCTGGCCAGCTCAATGATGGACATCAAAGTCAACGGCCACGCCACGACCTGCCTGTTCGACAGCGGAAGCACGGAGAGCTTCATCCACCCAGACACGGTGAGCCACTACTCCCTCCCCGTCCTGCCAACGCGCAGCCGCATCTCGATGGCATCGAGGTCGCACGCCACAGACATCAGCGGCTACTGTGTCGTGACATTGTCGGTTAAAGGGACAGAGTATAAAAATTTTAAACTCCTCGTACTCCCCCAGCTGTGCGCTGCCGTCATACTAGGGCTGGACTTCCAATCCCACCTCCAAAGTGTAACCCTAGCATACGGTGGACCCCTCCCCCCACTCACAGTCGACAACCAGCGAAAGTTAAACCGCCCACCGCGTAACACCTGCAGCCTATCCACCCTCAAGGTACCGCCACCTTCCCTGTTCGCTAACCTCACCCCCGACTGCAAACCTGTCGCTACTAAGAGCAGGCGGTACAGCGCTGGGGACAGAGCCTTCATTAGCTCTGAGGTGCAGCGACTCCTGAAAGAGGGCATTATTGAGGGGAGCAGCAGCCCCTGGCGTGCCCAGGTGGTGGTAGTCAAGACCGGCGACAAAAATCGCCTGGTTATCGACTACAGCCAGACCATAAACAGATACACCCAGCTGGACGCATACCCCCTCCCCCGCATATCGGACATGGTCAATGAGATTGCACAATACCGCGTATTCTCGACCATCGACCTCAAGTCGGCCTACCACCAACTCCCCATCAGCCCGGAGGACAGCCAGTACACCGCCTTCGAGGCGAATGGCCGCCTCTACCAATTCCTTAGGGTCCCCTTTGGTGTCACCAACGGGGTCTCGGTTTTCCAACGGGAGATGGACCGGATGGTTGACCAGAACGGACTACAGGCCACTTTCCCCTATCTCGATAACGTCACCATCTGCGGCCGCAACCGGCAGGACCATGACGTGAATCTGGAGAAATTCCTCCGTACGGCCCAACGGCTGAACCTCACCTACAATAAGGAGAAATGCGTGTTTAACACAGCGCGCCTTGCCATCCTTGGCTGTGTAGTAGAGAACGGAGTCATCGGCCCCGACCCCGAAAGAATGCGCCCCCTCATGGAGCTACCCCTCCCCCACTGTCCAAAAGCACTTAGGAGAACCCTGGGGCTTTTCGCCTACTATGCCCAATGGGTACCCAATTATGCGGACAAAGCCAGACCCCTCCTGAAAACCACATCCTTCCCCCTCACGGAAGAGGCGTGCGCGGCCTTCTCCCTCATTAAGGGAGACATAGCCAAGGCCACAATGCACGCAGTGGATGAGTCAATCCCCTTCCAAGTGGAGAGCGATGCATCCGACTTCGCCCTAGCCGCTACCCTTAACCAGGAGGGTAGGCCGGTAGCCTTCTTCTCAAGGACCCTACAGGGCCCCGAGACCCGACACTCGTCGGTCGAGAAGGAAGCCCAGGCAATTGTGGAGGCAGTACGGCGCTGGAGGCACTACTTGGCAGGCAAACGATTTACCCTCCTCACCGACCAACGCTCGGTTGCCTTCATGTTTAATAACAAGCTGAGGGGCAAGATCAAGAACGACAAAATCTTGAGGTGGAGAATCGAGCTTTCCACCTATGATTATGAGATCTTGTACCGGCCCGGTAAACTGAACGACCCCCCTGATGCTCTTTCACGCATTACATGCGCCAGCGCGCAAAGTGATAGACTTCAGACCCTCCACAATGACCTCTGCCACCCCGGAGTCACCAGACTCTACCATTTCATTAAGGCCCGCAACCTGCCATACTCCATCGAGGAGGTCAGGACCATGACCAGGAACTGCCAGATCTGTGCTGAGTGCAAACCGCACTTCTATAAGCCGGACAGAGCAAGCCTGATCAAGGCCACCCGCCCCTTCGAGCGTCTGAGCATCGACTTCAAGGGGCCCCTACCGTCATCCGACCGTAATGTGTACTTCCTCAACATCGTTGATGAGTACTCCCGTTTCCCCTTTGCCTTCCCCTGCCCAGACATGACCAGTAACACGGTCATTAAATGCCTGAACAAACTCTTCGCCTTGTTCGGGTTCCCGAACTATATACATAGTGACCGGGGCGCCTCCTTCATGAGCGAGGAACTCCGTCAGTTCCTATTGGAGAGGGGTATTGCAGCAAGCAGGACCACCAGCTACAACCCCCGAGGGAACGGCCAGGTGGAAAGAGAGAACGCGACGGTATGGAAGGCCACCCTCTTAGCCTTAAAGTCTAAGGGCCTCCCAACCTCCCGCTGGCAAGAGGTCCTCCCGATTGCGCTGCACTCCATCCGGTCACTACTTTGCACTGCCATTAACACCACCCCCCATGCTCGAATGTTTGTCTTCCCCAGGAAGTCGACTACGGGAACCACCCTACCAACCTGGCTGACCTCTCCGGGACCCGTCTTGCTGCGAAAGCACGTGAGGGCCCATAAAACGGACCCCCTGGTCGAGAAGGTGAACCTCCTGCACGCCAACCCCCAGTACGCCTATGTGGCTTACCCAGACGGACGGGAGGACACTGTCTCCTTACGAGACCTCGCACCCTCACCCCCCCCTCCCAACCCCACGAGCCTTTGCCGACTACGCAGACACCAGCTTTAACACCGGATAATGTAACACCGCCGCTGCGACGATCGGAGAGGCTAACGAAGCCTCCGGACAGACTGACATACCAGAGCTGGTAATACACTTCACCCCGCCGGACTCTAATCTAAACAAGGGGTGAATGTGGTAAACCACTGTTATAGTTATCACTGTATATTGTTCTCACTGTTCTCACTGTCACATCACTACACGAGGTCGCCTCTTGTCGCACTGTTATACCTGGGCTGACCACCTCCGACTCCGCCCATTACCTGCCCAGGTATAAAGGTAGCTGACTGGCTAGTATTCCTCCCTGTTGGATCGGATCACCCACGAGGGTGGGCTCTGTTATTTAGCCAATAAAAACCTTCAGTTACGTTCTTAACTCGTCGCCTTTTATTGGACTAATTGATAGGCATATCACACCCAAACTCCCTGCCATCGTTAATCTTCCTTTACAGCCCATACAGTAAAGTTCATGCAATGTCTGGAAACAGCAAGCTATTCTCCAGCATCTTATTGCTTTATAAAAACTTGCATTAATATAGCTCCTTTCACGACCACCGGACGTCCCAAAGCCCTTTACAACCAATAAAGTACTTTTATGAAGTGTAGTCACTGTTATAATGTAGGAAACGATGCAGCCAATTTGAGCACAGCAAGATCCCACAAACAGCAATGTGATAAATGACCAGATAATCTGTTTTAGTGATGTTGGTTGAGGAATAAATATCGGCCAGGACACCGGGGAGAACGCCCCTGCTCATCTTTAAATAGTACCATGAGATCTTTTATATCCACCTGAGAGAGCAGATGGGGCCTTGGTTTAATGTCTCACCCAAAAGATGGCACCTCTGACAATGCAGCGCTCCCTCAGTACTGCACTGGAGTGTCAGCCTAGATTAGGTGCTCAATTCTATGGGTGACTGTCTGTGTGGAGTTTGCACATTCTCCCCGTGTTTGCGTGGGTTTCCTCCGGGTGCTCCGGTTTCCTCCCACAGTCCAAAGATGTGTAGGTTAGGTTGATTGGCCATGATAAAAATTGGCCCTTAGTGTGAGGGGGGATTAAATACGTGGGGTTACAGGGATAGGGCTTGGGTGGGATGGCTGTCGGTGTAGGGACCGGGTGCTAGGGTTTGGATGATCAGCCATGATCTCGTTGAATGGCGGAGCAGGCTCGAAGGGCCGAATGGCCTACTCCTGCTCCTATCTTCTATGTTTCTATGTTTCTATGTTAACCCATGGAGCCCAAGGATCCCGAGTGAGCTCGGCGAACGAGCACAAGGCTCGGGGTATGTACTGAAACACCGATAACAGCCGTGTTTAACAGTACCCAGCACAGGAGGTGCCGGGGGATCAGGGGTGACAGTATCGGGGACTCTGTCGGCTACGTTAGATTCAGGGACCACTCACAGCTCCCCCAGTGACTCAGTTGAGCTAGGAAGTCACGGAAGGTGGTGGATTCGATTCCCAGCCTACGTTGTTATCTGATCTGGGGCAGGGCAGCAGCTAGGGGCTACAATTGGGCCTCGGCATCCCCTGGGCTTGGAAGGTGAAAAACAAACAAAACACGGATCAGCTGGGTTCCCTCTGACCTGCTGTTAGAAGCTACACCCGAGTGAGGGCAGCAATGGACTTGGCTGTGATGCCCTCCACAGCCAAACAGCGTGCCTGCAATCACTGCCTAAGCTCACGCAGGGAGAATGGCTCCATGGGGGTTGTCCGCATCTCTGGACCTGCACCCACAAGTCAATAAATCAAGATGGCGTCCGTGGCGGTCGCAGGGTAAGCGCTCTCCCTGAGTCGGTCGGCACACTCCCGCTACAGACGCTGATGAGTTCGGCGAATCGGCAGGGAGGCAGCAGAAGCAGCAATGGAGGCCACGACGACCCGCTGTAGCATGGCGGGCGGCAGCTCCTCGGCGGGAGGCTCGGAGGGTGAACCGGTAGGAGGGGAGGCGGCCAGCGGACCGAGGGCGGGAAGAGCAGGCCCTGGAAGGTCGGACACCGCGGGAGGCTCGGAGGTCAGACCGGGTGGAAGGAGAGCCAGGGAGAAGCAGGCCCCGAGACGTCGGTACCACGGCGGCTGAAGATTGTCGGGCAGGAGTGCGGGAAAGGCGGAGCAAGGCGAGAGCGGATCCTATTGTGATGGCGCCGATGAAGATGGCTGCCGTCCTTGCGGGCTCCGTGCGTACCAGGCAGCTAAGTGTCCTTTGCTGCTTGGTGCGCTCGGCTCGTTAAGAAAAAAGCATTTCACTGACTGGATTTCACTTGTTGTATTTGGTTACGTGACAAATAAAATTGAAATTGAAATTGAAGTCAGCATCTTCAGTGTAGGGCAAAGGTGAGCCTGTAGGAATGTCTAGTTCCTATCAAAAGACTGAGGTCCACTCAGGCGATCAAATAAACGAGGTTTAATGAAAACTAACAGAGTTTAACGGATAATTACAGGAGAACATCGAATATAGGTCTAGTCAGTTCGGAGGCTCCACGAGGACTGCTTGGGCGGTCCCGTGGCTGACGTCATGACGTCATCACGTTTTTCCCGCCGGTGGGGGATCACGTGATGAACGGCGTGACATGTACATGTAAACAGTGAAAACAAAGATACAGACGCAGGCTGTAGCCAACATATTATTAAAGGGAATTATATACAATTGATCGGAGTCCCTTAGTGGCTCCGCCACATGCGCCCCCCCCCAGAATTGTCTTTAACAGCAAAAGTAAAACAGCGAGGAGGCTTGATAAGCCTGTCAGATCGACTTCTGTAGCCTTGAAGTGGAAGCTGATGGACGGCGGGCGAGCTGGCGGGCGGTTGCGTTTGATCTGACACGGCGACGGTGGGCGGTCGGCCACGTTTCGGCGGTTGTGCGATCTCGACTGGGCGGTCAACGTCCAAGTGTGCCGGCTTCAACCGGTCAACCGAAATGTGGTCCGGTTTACCTCCGATATCGACCGAAAAAGTTTTGTCTCCCGGCTCTAGCACGCGGAAAGGACCAGTGTAAAGGGGTTTGAGCGGATCCCGATGAGCGTTGTGGCAGATAAACACATAGTCGGCGTTCTTCAGCTCAGCTGGGATGTGGGAGCTCTGCAAGCCGTGATGCGACGTAGGCACTGGAGCGAAACTTCTGGCTGCCTCCTGGTGGCTGATGAGCTGCTGGGATGTGGACCATGGCTCTGTTGGAGTCGGAAGGAAATCCGCTGGTATGCGTAGCGGCTGGCCATATACGAGCTCCGTCAAGGACGATTGAAGATCTTCTTTAGGTGCCGTACGAAGACCCAAAAGGACCCATGGAAGCCTGTCTACCCAGCCCGCGCCTTGAAGGCTGGCTCACAGTGCGGCTTTGAGCGACCTGTGGAATCGTTCGCACAGGCCGTTCGCCTGTGGATGGTAGGCAGTGGTGCGATGTAGCTTGACGCCGAGCCCCTGAGCCACAGCGTTCCAGAGCTCAGAAGAAAACTACGGCCCACGATCAGACGAGATGTCCGCCGGTACCCCAAAACGGGCGACCCAAGTGGAGATGAATGCCCTGGCGACGTCTGCGGAAGTGGTGGATGACAAAGGAACCGCCTCAGGCCATCTAGTGGTGCGGTCCACCATTGTAAGAAGATGAGTAAACCCGTGCGAAGGCGGAAATGGCCCCACCAGGTCCACATGCACATGATCAAACCTACATTCCGGAACAGCGAAAGTGGCCAATGGAGCCTTGACGTGACGCTGCACCTTGGCCTTTTGGCAGACCACGCAGGTGTTGGCCCAGTCGCAGACATCCATGTGCATGCTCCGCCACACGAATTTGGACGACATCGGCTGTTGCGAGGCCTTCATGCCAGGGTGCGACAACCCGTGTATGGCGTCAAAAACTTTTCGGTGCCAGGCGACCGGCATGATAGGGAGAGGAT
Source organism: Somniosus microcephalus (assembly GCF_052327205.1). Lineage (NCBI taxonomy): Eukaryota > Metazoa > Chordata > Chondrichthyes > Squaliformes > Somniosidae > Somniosus > Somniosus microcephalus. Next base: position 103,321,107 of record NC_140994.1, read on the forward strand.
CTGCTATGGAGACGTCACAGAGTAGCGTAGTGCCCGTGGCATGGAAGTTGACGTCGGCCGCTTGGAGGCTAGAGGGGTTGGTTCTGTAAGATTGGACTTCTGGATCCGAGGCTTGATCCGCAGCCATGAGGATATGGTCGATCCCGAGCTGGACTGCATGAACGGTCGCGCGGGAGAGGCAATCCGTCACCAGGTTGTCTTTACCGGACACATGCTGAATGTCAGTGGTGAATTCTGAGATAAACGTCAACTGACGTTGTTGCCGAGCTGACCACGGTTCGGCGGTCTTGGCCATAGCGAATGTTAGTGGCTTACGGTCCACAAAAGCTGTGAACGGACGGCCCTCTAGCAAGAACCGGAAATGGCGGATGGCCAGAAAAAGGGCCAGCAACTCCCGGTCGAACGTGCCGTACTTCCGTTCGTTTCGCCGTAGTTGACGGCTGAAAAACGCCAGCGGTTGCCACATCCCATTCACCCACTGTTCCTGCACTGCGCCGATGGCGTAGTCTGACGCGTCGGTGGTAAGGGCGATGGTGGCACCTGGCAGCGGGTGCGCCAGCATGGTTGCGTTGGCTGAGGTGCCTTTTGTGTCGACGAACGCCCAGTCCATGTCGACCGTCCAGCTAATCGGATCCTTGCCGGACTTGCCCTTGAGGGCCTCGTACAGGGGCTGCATGAGCAGAGCTGCATTAGGGACGAACCGGTGATAAAAATTTATCATCCCGAGGAACTCCTGCAGGGCCTTGACAGTCTGCGGGCGCGGGAAAGAAGTAACTGCCTCCACCTTCGTTTGCAGGGGAATTGCGCCGTCCGATGTGATGCGATGGCCTAAGAAATCAATCTGCTGCAGGCCGAACTGGCACTTGGCTGGGTTGATGATCAAGCCGTGTTGACTGAGGCGTCTAAAGAGGGTGCGTAAATGGCAGATGTGCTCCTCTTTATTAGGGCTGGCGACGAGGATGTCGTCGAGGTAGACGAATAGAAACTTGAGGTCCCGAAGCACGGAGTCCATCAAGCGCTGGAAAGCCTGTGCAGCGTTCTTCAATCCAAACGGCATCCACAGAAATTCAAACAGGCCGAATGGGGTGATGACTGCAGTTTTCGGGACGTCTTGCAGGTGCACGGGGACCTGGTGATAGCCACGGACAAGGTCGACTTTTGAAAAAATGGTATTTCCCGCCAAATGGGCAGTGAAATCCTGAATATGAGGTACCGATTAGGAGTAGTGGCGTCGTTCAGGCGTCGGTAGTCGCCGCAAGGCCGCCATCCGCCGCCAGGTTTCGGAACAATGTGGAGAGGCGAAGACCAGGGACTATTCGACCGGCGAATAATCCCTAGCCGCTCCATCGTGTCGAACTCCACTTTCGCAGCCGCGAGCTTGCCAGGTTCGAGGCGCCGGGCCCATGCTTAGACCGGGGAGCCAGTAGTGGTGATGTGATGTTCGACACCATGTTTCGTGGCCGTGGAAGAGAAAGTGGGTCTGGTCAGGTCTGGGAAATCTCCGAGGAGGCGAGTGAAGTCATCCAGAGGTGGGAACGCACAGGAGACAGTGCGCGACACGGCGTTACCTCGGTGGCACGGGATGGAGTGAAGTGGCCGCATTGATCAACCGGCGGTGCCTTACATCCACCAGGAGGCCGTTGGCGCACAAAAAATCCACCCCGAGGATGGCTTGAGAGACTTTGGCCGTGATGAAATCCCAGTAAAACCGCTGGCCACCAAAGCACACCTGGACTCGCCGTCTTCCGAAGGTCCGAATGGCCCCGCCATTAGCCGCCTCGAGGGAGAGGCCGTGCCCCCCGGCTTGTATATCAAGATGTGACGTGGGTAGGATGCTACACTGCGCCCCGGTGTCGCAGAGGAAACGTCGACCAGATAGGGAGTCGGTAATGAAGAGGAGTTTTCCCGAATTACCGATTGCCATCGCAGCCGCGGGGCGCTCGTTATAACCGGTCCTCTTTCAACAGGGTTGCTGTTGGTTTTTTTTTTTTTGAGCAAAAGGCTGCAGGGAGGGCGGCAGCATCTTGCTTTCGCGCCAAAACGGGCGTGGTAGAAGCACAACCCCGCAGGTTATGGGGCTGGAGCAGCGTCTGTGGGGATGGGCGCCTCGTGGCAGCGCAGTACTGCTGTGTCACCGCGAAAATCTTGTCCGCTTCGGCAGCCAGCTCTGTGCAGTCTGTGACTTCCGACCTGGCTAGGGCAGCCTGAACTTGCTCCAGTAGCTGGCTGAGGAATAGCTCCCTGAAGAGTAAGCATTCCGGTTCGGAGCCCAGGAGTGTGAGCATTTGACTCATGAGCTCGGACGGCTTGGCGTCCCCGAGGCCGGGCATAGCGAGCAGCCAGCGGGCGCGTTCCGACTTCGTGAGCCCGAAGACCTGTAACAACCGCGCCTTTATCGTTTCATACTTGCGATCTTCTGGTGGATTACCAAGCAGGCTGATGATCCGCGAGGATGTAGCGCTGTCGAGGGCGGAGACCACGTAATAGTAATGGGTCTGATCCGCAACGATGTTCCTGATTGCGAACTGGGCTTCAGCCTGGATGAACGATGCGGCTGGCTGTTGCTCCCAGAACTGTGGTAGCTTCAAAGCAACGGCGTTCGTTTCCATGTTCAGTAACTTCTGTGAAAACCGTTTGCAAAAGTCGGGGTCACCAACGTAGGAATGTCTAGTTCCTATCAAAAGACTGAGGTCCACTCAGGCGATCAAATAAACGAGGTTTAATGAAAACGAACAGAGTTTAACGGATAATTACAGGAGAACATCGAAACACTGCAGCAAATAATCAGTGTAATCTGGGAGGCACCGAGATAGCCCTGGAAAGGTGAACATTTTAGATTGGCCCCCTCTCCCGACCATCTCAGTGGGTGTGGTCCTGAGGCACACAGGTCAGGAAGGTGCCAGGCAGCCTCAGCACCCCGGGGCTGGGGAGCCTCCTGCCGATCCTTCCTTGCGGGGGGGGGGTGGGGGGCGGGGGGAGGGGAGTGGATCGGCCTGGGCTGTGAAGCCGTGGTCAACCACTCCCACACACAGTACGGCCACTTAAGTCAGTGGAGAGCGGTGAGCACCCACATCTTTAGGAGAGACAATTCACACAAAAACCCCAGAATAGACCTTGTGCTTCAGTTCATGTGACCAACTGCGACAAATTATTCAACACCCCGAGAACATAAGAAACAGGAGCAGGAGTAGGCCATTTGGCCCTTTGAGCCTGCTCCGCCATTCAATGAGATCATGGCTGATCATCTGCCTCAATTCCATTCACCGGCCCTATCGTCATATCCCTTGATGCCCTTACTAGTCAGAAATCTATCGACTTCTGTTTTGAATATATTCAATGACTGAGCCTCCACAGCCCTCTGGGGTAGAGAATTCCAAAGACTCACCGCCCTGTGTGTGAAGAAATTTCTTCTCATCTCAGTCCTGAATGGCCTACCCTTTATCTCGAGGCTGTGGCCCCTGGTTCTAGACTCCCCAGCTAAGGGAAACATTCTCCCAGCATCCATCTTATAAAGCCCTGTGATAATTTTGTATGCTTCAATGAGATCCCCTCTCATTCTTCTGAATTCAAGAGAATACAGGTCTAGTTTACTCAACCTCTTCTCATACGACAGTCCCGCCATCCCAGGAATCAATCTCATGAACCTTCGTTGCACTCCCTCTATGGCAAGTATATCCTTCCTTAGGTAAGGAGACCAAAATTGTACACAGTACTCCAGGTGTGGTCTCACCAAGGCCGTATATAATTGGAGTAAGACTTCTTTACTCCTGTACTCAAATTCTCTTGTAATGAAGGCCAGCATACCATTTGCCTTCCTAATGGCTTGCTGCACCTGCACATTCACTTTCAGTGACTCTTGTACAAGGACTCCCAAGTCCCTTTGAGCATCTGCATTCCCCAATCTTTCACCATTTAGGAAATACTCTGCCTTTCTGTTTTTTCTACCAAAGTGGATAACTTCACATTTATCCACATTATATTCCATCTGCCATGTTCTCGCCCACTCACCGAGCCTGTCGAGATCCCCTTGAAGCCTCTTCACATCCTCTTCGCAACTGACACCTAGCTTTGTATCATCAGCAAATTTGGAAATGTTACATTTAGTCCCCTCATCCAAATCATTGATATAGATTGTGAATAGCTGGGGCCCAAGCACCGATCCTTGCGGTACCCCACTAGTCACAGCCTGCCATCCTGAAAAAGACCCGTTTATCCTACTAGATCTAGATCTCAAACTAGATCTCCAGGCAGAGCTCTATCCTCATTCACTGAAAATCATAAGGAAACCAGCTCCAACAGGACCCGCAGTAACGGTGACCCTGATACAAAGCAGAGGTTCTGGCCCTGTGACTGCCGTTAAACAGCACATCCTGCCAGGGAGCCACTCATGTGTGCAGCTCCCACCCTAAACAGGGCTTCCATCGTCATTAACTCGCAAACGGCAATTAGGAAAGGGCTTGGGGTCTTTGTGCAGCAGGAGCCTCGGCACTAATGGGACAGCACATTCACCAGAAGACCTCTCAGCCTGCTGTGTGCTGGCTCACGGGTCTTGCAGTGAATGTTTATGCTCACCAAGGTGACAGATGTTGGTTCTGGGGAACAGGCAATCCTCGCACTTTCCGTTTCAGGCACCAGGGTCAGCTGGAGTCCAGGTCAGACAGAGAGTCAAGCTCAGTCTTACTCTGACCAACAGTTTGCCTCAGTTCTAATTCAGGTTGCTAACTCTATTCCTAGAGGTTTCATCACATGACTTACCAGCTCCAATTTTTTTTAATAAGGAACAAACAATAACCAATAAACAATAACTAATAAACAAGTGTTCAAAGAAAATGAAACGCACTATGTTTTATAACCCCAATGGTTTTTCTCCTGGGTTTGCTGGCAGCATTCTCCTGGAGATGAATCTTTAATTCCTGGAGACTCCAGGCCAATCCTGGAGGGCTGGCAATCTCTGAACAGCATCCCTCCATACCATTTACCACCAGCCCTCCTGTGCCCTGACAGAAATTGGCAATTTGGTGCCAATTAATTTTGTGCTGTGGGCCAAATGTGTACTAGGAAGTGGATGACGTGTCCCCCAACTGGGCCCTTGCAGCTAGTCAACAGATAGATGGTCATTCCATCAGTCTGGGCTGGATCTGAAGGTGAGTCCCAGAGCTGGATGACTGGTGTCTAACTCAGGCCCACCATCTGTTATTTCACGGCAGCGGGGAATGGGCGGTGCAGGGAAGAGATAGAAACCATAAGAAGCAAACATATTTCCTTTACCATACACTACACCTGTGCCTGCTCATCTACAGGAGTCAAGAAGCTTCGAACAAACACATATTAAGACAAAAAGAAATGATTGGCTCGTGCAATACCTGCAATATTACTGTGCCACAGGTTGAACCTCTGCTTTATAGTGAGTTAGCCAATCTCAGCTGGAGAAAGGTTGGGAGCACAGCTGGCCTCAGTACCCTGGACTAGGGAGCAGCAATCAGGCCAGGTTCCCACCACACCAATATCCAGTGGCCTCTGGGTAACCAACACTCATTGTCCAGGCTACCATCTAAAGAGGCTGGCTCTCGCTAGGATACAGGTTCCAGTAGTCTTCTGATACCTTGCCCATGTGGCCACTCATCATGTATGAAGCAAGTTGATGAGTGCGGCCAGGCTATTTGACTGTGGAAAGCATCGCAATCAAAGCTGATCCTATCCCCACTTAGTATTATTATAAGGACAGATCAAAGCTGTAATTAAAAATGAATAAGATAGCTTATGACTTATAGTAAGCATCTGCACGCAAGGGATTTGCAACAGGGATTAATCGCTAGCAATCAGGAATGGTAATCTTGACCTGATTGTTCCCTTCATAACCTAAGGGCTTTGAGACGAACTGTACCACCCAACAAACTCAACACAGACTGGGGATTAAACTGCACATGTGTTAAATCAGGATTCTAATGTTTCATTGAAGATACAGAAAGAAGAAAAACTCATTCAGTCCATCACCACTCCTTCCACCGACCAGGTATAATCTGCCCAACTATTGCATCTCCCAAGGGAGTACTCTGTATTATTTCAAACTAACGCCCAAAGCGAACACACAAAACCTTGTCCTTAACCTGAAATATCAAAGATGAAAATTCAATGGTCCCAACAAAACAGGAAGCATCATGTTTGCATATCTGATCATCTCTCTATTCTGGCCTGTAATTTGAGAATTTGATCTAAAAACCTTCTGTAAGCAAAAACTTTCTTTTCCAATTTTTAATCTCAAACTGTAGGCCGATTACAAGAATCGATCCTATAGCACGATTCGAAGAGCAGGGGCATTCTCCCTGGCTCCAATATTTATCCCTCAATCAACATAACTAAAAACAGATTATCTGGTCATTATTACTGTTGTGTATGTAATATGTGTGCTACTTTGAACCTATGGACAGGACTGCACTACTTGTAGGGCGTAGTGATACGCAGTACCACTCCTGGCCATAGGGGTATAAATAGTACTGTGGGTACTGATCTCCCCTCAGTTCCCGCCTGTGGGCATGAAGTAAAGACCTACGTGTAGTCCCTACCTCCAACCAGTAAAGACCTGTTTTATTGTTACTGATTAAGTCTGAGTATTAATTACTTGAACAACTCACAGACTTAACACTGGCGACGAGTCAGGTTCTTACCCTGCGGCAGTTGAAGAGAGGTTTCAAACATCACCACCCCACTAGAAGCGACAGGCTTTAGGACTCTGAAGCCTCCATCAGCGACTGAGCACTGGAGTGCAGCAGCCATCCTGACAGCTTCCAGCGACTGACAGAAGTCTTTCTGCAGTTTCCTTGTTCAACCTAGGTGGTGGGGTAAGCCGTGCAGCGTTGGCTGCAAAGACAGGGCTGGGGAAGTTGGAGAAGATAAGGGCGATCGCAATCCCTGATAAGAGCCGCGGTGAAACGCGCGAGCGGGTAAGCCAGAGCCCGGGAGGGAGCGAGCAAGAGCCGCTTCGGTCGGGAGCCACTTCGCGATCCAGCGATCGCATCCGCTGATAAGGGCCGCACTCGGGCGATCGCGGCGAAGATAAGGGCCGCACTCGGGGGCTGAAGGGAGACGGCGTCGGGGGACGGGTGAAGACCGCCAAGCGCGGGAAAACCGCCATTTTGTGGGCGGAGGACGACGGCAAGAGCGGGAAGCCGCCATCTTTGATAACAAGTAAAGAAAAGAAAATCTGAGAAATTGCAAATCTACAATGCCTAAACACAGGAATATTAGCACCTTTGATAGTGACCTCGAAGATTGGGCCATATATGTTGAAAGAGTAAAAAATTATTGTAAGGCCAATAAAATTCGTGACCAAGATAAAGCTCTAACATTATTAAATTTAATGGGTGCGAAGACATACGGGCAATTGAAACACCTGTTATCACCAGATGAACCGGCGGATAAGACGTTCGATGAGATTGTTACTGTCCTGAAAGATCATCTAAACCCCACGCCGCTGATGCTAGCGGAACGATTTAAATTTTACGACAGAAGGCAGCTACAGCATGAAAGCAATGCTGAATATTTGCTGGAATTGCGTAAATTAGCGAAATATTGCCAGTTTGGAACGGGACTGACAGATGCACTACGAGACAAATTTGTGTGTGGTTTATTTAAACAGGATACACAAAAGCGACTGCTCGAGGAGAATGAGCTGACGCTTGAGAAGGCGGTCACTATGGCAGCAGCACACGAAGCCGCAGCGAGAGGCACGGCAGTAATGCAGCTACGGTCACCGGAGCTCAGTGCACACAAATTGGGTGTGAGTTCTGGCAAATGTTATCGTTGTGGAAAGACAACGCATGATCAGAACCAGTGTTGGTTTAAAAACCAAGAATGCAGAACATGTGGTAAGCTTGGACATATAGCTAGAGTATGCAGGTCAGGGAAGAAGACCAGCAACAAGAAGTCACCGCAAGGAAAATACGCAAAAGTACACAAGGTGGCCGAACAGGAGTCCGATTCAGACGCTAGCAGTAATGAACTGGCTGGCTTAAGCAGTATTGAACTGGCTAGCTTAAGGGTACTCAACGTTGGTAAGGGTGCAGACCTCCAGACAATTTGGGTTACTCTTCAGATAGAAGGAGTCCAAGTAAAAATGGAATTGGACACTGGATCGGCATTGTCGGTCATGAATAAGAAAGATTACAGAAGGTTATTCCAACATATTCCCCTACAGGATACGGAGATTATATTGACAACCTACACGGGGCAGAGAGTGTACCCCATCGGGACAATAAAGGTTGCAGTGGCCAACAAGGGCGAAGGAAGTCAAATAATGGACTTATATGTGCTACCGGAGGGAGGTCCACCACTACTAGGCCGGGAGTGGTTTAGAAACATAAATATGGACTGGCATTCGCTAAAAGCCATAAAGAGTGAGAACTCGGTGCAGATAATCAGCCCAGACTCTAGAACTGATGATGGTAAGACCAACCCATGTGCAAAAGACAAAGTTTCAGCACAGAATTCCACTGAGCAACAACAACATAGTTTAACAGAGAATTCTGAGTCTGTCAAGTCTACTGATATGCCCATTTCTGAGGGACACCGGGCTCGAACTCAACTCCATTTCAAACTACAACAGCAATTAGAACAAATGCTTCGCCGTTTTGAGCAAGAGTTGAATGCAACGAAAGAGTTCTTTGATATAGAGTTGGAGAATCTGGAAAGACAACAGAAGCAGCTGATGGAGAAAATGGAGCAGGAGCACACAAAACGTCTGATGTCAGAGGAGTTAACGGTCAGCCAACTCCTGCATATGCTGAAGGACAGGACTCTGAAATGGGAAAAACTTGAACACGAACTTCAATATTCAAACGAAAGGGGTTCGGAGCTCTCAAAGGTTATTGGAAGAGCTGAGGTGGCAACACAGACTGAGATGGCTGCAACAGAGCAGCCCTTGGATGCCAAAAGTACGCTGACTCACGTCAACGTAGAACAACAGACCGCTGAAACAGCTGCTCCGGTAGAGGGATTGAATAGTCCGATCAATCAATCTCCAAAAGAAGTTGAAGTAGTAAAATCTCAAATGAGGTCATTAGTAAACGACTTGCTGAAAGCTCAGAAAAAGCTGGATGAAGAGGTACGCATGAAGAAGTCTCTTCAGGAAAGATGTCTGGACTTGGAACAAAAGCTGGCTAATGCCCAGCTGGGTATGGAGGAAATAGAAGACCCTCTCGCTGGCCTAGATCAGGACGACACCGAATATTACTATGTCCTGTCCTGCCCAACTTGTAACTTCGACTCCCACCATACAGAAATCATGGAGGAGCACCGAAAGTCTACGGAACATCGGGAGAAGGTGGCTCTACTACGGAAAAAGGAGGAAGAGAAGGAGGAACTGCGCATGCAGCTGGCAGCTGACAGTGGAGCCCAGAGAGTCTCCAAGAAGCAGAAAAGGAAAAGTCGAAACAGAAGATGACCCATCTGAACCATTATTACCTCTACCAGATCACACACGTGGTCCCTCCGAACGGAGCCAATTCAGTTCGGAAGTTCAAACTGTTAAATCCATGGAAGGACTATTGAATGAGTCACTCCAGCAACGTGAACCGACTACACCACAGAGATTGAATCTGTGAACTGTTTTCCGCAGAGACTGAATCTGTGATCTGTTTTGACATGAAGTTATCTATGTATCTATGTTATTTTGTTATGTAAACCTGAAGTTATATATGTATATATGTTATTACGTTATGTTAAATGGGGAGATGACTGTAAAGCTAGGAAGGGAGGAATGTTGTGTATGTAATATGTGTGCTACTTTGAACCTATGGACAGGACTGCACTACTTGTAGGGCGTAGTGATACGCAGTACCACTCCTGGCCATAGGGGTATAAATAGTACTGTGGGTACTGATCTCCCCTCAGTTCCCGCCTGTGGGCATGAAGTAAAGACCTACGTGTAGTCCCTACCTCCAACCAGTAAAGACCTGTTTTATTGTTACTGATTAAGTCTGAGTATTAATTACTTGAACAACTCACAGACTTAACAATTACAATGCTGTTTGTGGGACCTTGCTGTGTGCAAATTGGCTGCCGCATTTCCGACATTACAACAGTGACTACACTCGATTGGCTGTGAAGCACATTGGGATGTCCTGAGGTCATAAAAGGCACTACATAAATGCAAATCTTTCTTTCTTTCCCTGGGATAGAGAGGGGATCAAACAGCCAGAGTTGCTGCTCCTGATCACTAACCAGTGACTCCTGTTGTGAGGTGGACTTTTGGGTGAACTGTGATGGCCCCTCACAGTCCATCGGTCTGTGGTCACTGGGGTGAGATACTGGAGACCTGTCAGCTGCCCTGGAATCATAGCCCAACAGTGCCTTCAGATAAGGGGGAAAACAAACCTGTACATGATCAAAGGAGGCTTCTGTGGCGGTGACACAACATTCAAATGTCAAGGGTTAGAAAGGACTGCCACATTGACCAAGGCTAACTAAATAAACAGTCAGCATAGCTCAGAGACTGGGGCTTGTATGAGCCAGCTGCAGTGCATTCAATCTCTCTGCAGGGACGGAGTAAGAGCTGAATTTAGATGGTGTTTACTGTTTTGGACAATCCCATGCTTTTCCTTACATCCTGGTCCAAATTAATTAGTTTCATCGTGTCAAACCTAACATGAGCCAGAGTTAAACTGAATAAAGTCACTCTGAGAAATTTCTTCCCAAAAGCTTTTGAATCACCTATATTTAAGGGATTAGATCGGAGTGTTCCCACAGTGCTGATTCACTATATAACAGAGAAAGGTACGTTCCACAACTTAACAAAGATGACCCCTGAGCGAGAGGAGAAAGGAGGGAGAGGTTTTTGAAGTAGAGGGGCCTCCTGATGGGTGTGTCAAACAGATGGAGGCAGAGAAATGACAAGACATTTGGTGCCCACAGTATGGGCCCAACCTGTGATCCTGTATGTGTTAGAATGTTATTAGGTCTGCAACATTTCTTCAGATTTACTGGGAAGAAAGGGAATGTCGGAATAATGAGCAGAAGGGTCTGGTTTTCAAACACCAAGAACCTCATGTCCAGTAATGAGCCTGTGATAAAAAAAACAAAGCAGATCTGCCTTGTAGATGCATTGCTGGTCATCTTCCAAAATTCTATAGACTCTGGAGCAGTACCCATGGATTGGAGGGTAGCTAATGTTACCCCACTATTCAAAAAAGGTGGTAGAGAGAAAACGGGGAGTTATAGACCGGTAAGCCTGACATCGGTAGTGGGGAAAATGCTAGAGTCCATTGTAAAAGATGTAATAGCAGAGCACTTGAAAAACAGTGACAGGATCGGACAAAGTCAACATGGATTTACAAAAGGTAAATCGTGCTTGACTAATCTACTGGAATTTTTTGAGGATGTAACTGGTAGAATAGATAAGGGAGAACCAGTGGATGTGGTGTATTTGGACTTTCAGAAGGCTTTCGATAAGGTCCCGCAAAAGAGATTAGCATGTAAAGTTAAGGCACATGGGTTTGGGGGCAAGATACTGACTTGGATAGAGAATTGGTTGGCAGACAGGAAGCAAAGAGTTGGAATAAACGGGTCTTTTTCCGAGTGGCAGGCAGTGACTAGTGGGGTACCGCAGGGATCAGTCCTAGGACCCCAGCTATTCACAATATATATTAATGATCTAGACGAGGGAACTAGATGTAATATCTCCAAGTTTGCAGACAACACAAAGCTGGGTGAGCGTGTGTGCTGTGAGGAGGATGCCGAGAAACTCCAGTATGATTTGGACAGGTTGGGTGATTGGACAGAAGCATGGCAGATGCAATATAATGTGGATAAATGCGAGGTTATCCACTTTGGTGTTAAAAACAGGAAGGCAGATTATTATCTGAATGGCAATAGGTTGGGAGAAGGGAAAGTACGAGACCTGGGTGTCCTTGTGCACCAGTCGCTGAAGGCAAGCATGCAGGTGCAGCAGGCAGTTAAGAAGGCAAATGGTATGTTGGCCTTCGTAGCGAGAGGGTTTGAGTACAGGAACAAGGATGTCTTGCTGCAGTTGTACAGGGCCTTGGTGAGACCACATCTTGAGTATTGTGTGCAGTTTTGGTCACCTTATCTAAGAAAGGATGTTCTTGCCATGGAGGGAGTGCAGCGAAGATTCACCAGGCTGATACCTGGGATGGCAGGAATGACGTACGAGGAGAGATTGGGTTGATTGGGCCTATACTCGCTGGAGTTTAGAAGAATGAGAGGGGATCTCATTGAAACTTATAACATTCTAACAGGACTAGACAGACTAGATGCAGGAAGGATGTTCCCGATGGCCGGGGAGTCCAGAACCAGGGGTCACAGTCTAAGGATAAGGGGTAAGCCATTTAGGACATAGATGAGGAGGAATATCTTCACCCAGAGAGTGGTGAACCTGTGGAATTCTCTACCACAGAAGGCAGTTGAGGCCAATTCATTAAATATATTCAAGAAGGAGTTAGATATATTTCTTAAGGCTAAAGGGATCAAGGGATATGGGGAGAAAGCAGGGACAGGGTACTGAATTTGGATGATCAGCCATGATCGCATTGAATGGCGGAGCAGGCTCAAGGGGCCGAATGGCCTACTCCTGCTCCTATCTTCTATGTTTCTATGTTTTCATTTTGTAGAGATTCTTTCAGTCATTAGGAGTTTAAATAAAATAACTAGTCAGACTCTTGGCAAGCTTAACTCGATACACATGTTGTAAGTTTTGTTGGTTCTCTGCACAGTGTGAGGGAGGAACCCAGCTACTTTTGAACAAACACAGACTGTGCTTTGTTCAGTTATGTGTGTGACAGGTGGTTATTTCCCAATGTGGCCGACAGTTATTCAGATCCAGGAAGTCCCGGAAACTGTTTTCGGGGATATTTAAGGAGCTTTAGCTGTTTGAATCAGAGTCCTTTTGGAGGAGATACAGCAACAGCAACTTGTATTTATATAGCGTCTTTAACATAGTAAAATGCCCCAAGGCGCTTCACAGGAGCGATTATCAAACAAAATTTGACACCGAGCCACACAAGGAGATATTAGGACAGCTTGGTCAAAGAGGCAGGTTTTAAGGAGCATCTTAAAGGAGAAAAGAGAGGTAGAGGCGCGGAGAGGTTTAGGCAGGGAATTCCAGAGCTTAGGGCCTAGGCAACAGAAGGCATGGCCACCAATGGTGGAGCAATGAAAATCGGGGATGCTCAAGAGGCCAGAATTGGAGGAGCGCAGAGATCTTGGAGGGTTGTGGGACTGGAGGAGATTACAAAGATAGGGAGGGGCGAGGCCATGGAGGGATTTGAAAACATGGATGAGTATTTTAAAAATGAGGCATTGCTGGACCAAGAATCAATGTAGGTCAGCGAGCACAGGGGTGATGGATGAACGGGACTTGGTGCGAGTTAGGACACGGGCAGCAGAGTTTTGGATGACTCAAGTTTACAGAGGGTGCAAGGTGGGAGGCCAGCCAGGAGTGCGTTGGAATAATCGAGTCTGGAGGTAACAAAGGCATGGATGAGGGTTTCAGCAGCAGATGAGCTGAGGCAGGGGCGGAGACGGGCTAGTTTACAGAGGTGGAAGCAGGCGGTCTTGGTGATGGAGAGGATATAGGTTTGGAAACTCAGTTCAGGGTTAAATAGAGCGATGGAGTCAGTGGCCAGGGAACGGAGTTTGTGGTGGGAACCAAAGACAATGGCTTCGATCTTTCCAATATTTAATTGGAGGAAATTTTTGATCATCCAGTGCCTGATGTCGGACAAGCAGTGTGACAAATCAGAGGCAGTGGAGGGGTCAAGAGAGGTGGTGGTGAGGTAGAGCTGGGTGTCATGATCTCAGGACACTACAATTGGCCTCAGCACCCATAGATAAGGAAGGTGAAGAACACACATCAGTCAGGGTTCCTGCTCCAGATCAGTGCCCAGTGACTCCTGCTGGAAAGTGTGCATGTATAGATACAAGCCAAGGTCAGGACTGGCCTGAGTGGTGGTTTCCCCTATGACCAAATACCCCAACAGTCACAGTCTAGGCTCAGACGTGAAGAGTGGTCACTGTGGCAACATACCAGAGGACTACCAGCCCCGTCAAACTGTTCTTCAGCATGAATGGCTACACTCAGTGCCACACTGAACGATCTACTTACATAGAAACATAGAAGATAGGAGCAGGAGTAGGCCATTCGGCCCCTCGAGCCTGCTCCACCATTCAATGCGATCATGGCTGATCATCCAAATTCAGTACCCTGTCCCTGCCTTCTCCCCATATCCCTTGATCCCTTTAGCCTTAAGAAATATATCCAACTCCTTCTTGAATATATTTAATGAATTGGCCTCTACTGCCTTCTGTGGTAGAGAATTCCACAGGTTCACCGCTCTCTGGGTGAAGAAATTCCTCATCTCAGTCCTAAATGGCTTACCCCTTATCCTTAGACTGTGACCCCTGGTTCTGGACTCCCCGACCATCGGGAACATCCTTCCTGCATCTAGTCTGTCTAGTCCTTTCAGAACTTTATAAGTTTCAATGAGATCCCCTCTCATTCTTCTGAACTCCAGCGAGTACAAACCCAATCGACCCAATCTCTCCTCATACGTCATTCTTGCCATCCCAGGTATCAGCCTGGTGAATCTTCGCTGAACTTCTTCCATGGCAAGAACATCCTTCCTCAGATAAGGCGACCAAAACTGCACACAATACTCAAGATGTGGTCTCATTCGGCCCTGTACAACTGCAGCAAGACATCCTTGTTCCTGTACTCAAACCCTCTCACTACGAAGGCCAACATACCATTTGCCTTCTTAACCGCCTGCTGCACCTGTATGCTTACCTTCAGCGACTGGTGCACAAGGACACCCAGGTCTCGTTGCACTTCCCCCTTCTCCCAATCTATTGCCATTCAGATAATAATCTGCCTTCCTGTTTTTGACACCAAAGTGGATAACCTCGCAATTATCCACGTTATATTGCATCTGCCATGCTTCTGCCCAATCACCCAACCTGTCCAAATCATCCTGGAGTTTCTCGGCATCCTCCTCACAGCACACGCCCACCCAGCTTTGTGTCGTCTGCAAACTTGGAGATATTACATCTAGTTCCCTTGTCTAGATCATTAATATATATTGTGAATAGCTGGGGTCCAAGGACCAATCACTGCGGTACCCCACTAGTCACTGCCTGCCACTCGGAAAAAGACCCGTTTATTCCAACTCTTTGCTTTCTGTCTGCCAACCAGTTCTCTATCCAAGTCAATACCTTGCCCCCAATCCCATGTGCCCTAACTTTACACGCTAATCTCTTATTGTAGGATTCGCAACATTGAACTTTATATTATAAAGGGTCGAATGGCAGAAGAGGCCATGATTTTAAAGACTATTTTAAAAGAAGCCTAGGAAAAAGGGGCATTCAAAATGGCCGCCAGACCCTGTGACCAACTTATTGGGACACTTTAAAATGGTTCCTGCAGTCCTCAGACAGCTTTGTGGATTCAGCCCACAGTAAGTTCTGGAAGCCGTTTCTGAGAGAACGAAACCAGACACACACATATATACATATAGATTGGATGCAGATCCAGTCAAGATCGGCCTGTAGATAAAGGCCATCTAAATGTTTACCCAGACAAAAGGGAACAGTTTCATATTCATGAGAAGAGCATCAAGGACCCGTTAAGGACATCAGCAGGACATTAAAAACAATGAATGTCATTCCAGACCAGAGATGGCCCTTTACCGGCCATCCCAAAGTATTTAAAATATAATAACTATCCCGTTGTGCTCCCAGCCCGCCAAAATTAAAACAAAAGACCAACCTGATTTGGCGCGAGATAAGGGCTTCTGATGAGAAGTATATCTGGGGAACCCGGGGGTAGCAAGAAAAAACAGCCATCGTGGTGCTCCCATCGTATCGGTGGCATCATCGCTAGAAGAAGGAGAAGAAGACGTCCCGCCCCAGGGTAAAACATCGGGAGATCATCGACCAACCCCGGGCCGTTGACGAAACGGGAGGCCATCGACCCATTCCAGCTAGGGAGAAGAGACAACGAAAAACTGAAGAAACCTATATGAAAGCCAGCCCGAGGCTCCTCTGACCGGGGTCGAGCAGACGATCCCCGACCCCGCCGACATCCAGGTCAGCCGGTGTCCAGCCATCCCCGACCCCCACCTCAGGAGAGAGGTGTGGCGCAGCTCGCTGGGGCTCCACTAACCACGTGGAGACATGACGCCTGAAAGGATCAAACGCAGACCTGTTTCAAAACCTTACACTTCCTAGTTGGATTGGTGAGCATGTTTCTGGCCCTTCATAATCAGATCTAGATAGGTTTAAGGGGATGGACATTTAAGGGTATAATTAACATGAGTTGTTGTCTCTCGATGTTCCGTGTGTTTCCCCATTTCATGATGATCTTTGTAGAGTATAATATGCCTGTATTTGCCTTAGTTAGTATTGTGTCATTATGATTTGTTTGTGTTTTTCCCTCCCACGTACCCTCTTATTTGCTTGCATTTGATTTGTTTTACATTGTGCAATAAAATTCCATTTCGTTTCATCAAACTTGGTCTATAAGAGTTTTCTCTACATTGTAGTTCCTGCCCCAAAGTCCAGAGTACAGAATCTAAGGGGCGAGTGGGTCGAACCACTCACGGTTTTACTGTGCAAGAGAGAGAGGCCTCTATAGAGGGAAATCTCTGCGATCTAAAACCCCTTACATATGCAGGACCTTATCAAAAGCCTTTTGAAAGTCCAAATACACCACATCCACTGGTTCTCCCTTATCTATTTTACCAGTTACATCCTCAAAAAATTCCAGTAGATTAGTCAAACACGATTTACCTTTTGTAAATCCATGTTGACTTTGTCCAATCCTGTCACTGTTTTCCAAGTGCTCTGCTATTACATCTTTTATAATGGACTCTAGCATTTTCCCCACTACTGATGTCAGGCTTACCGGTCTGTAATTCCCCGTTTTCTCTTTACCACCTTTTTTGAATAGTGGGGTAACATTAGCTACCCTCCAATCCATGGGTACTGTTCCAGATTCCATTGAATGTTGGAAGATGATCAGCAATGCATCTACTATTT
>NC_140994.1:103338652-103370342 GCF_052327205.1 Somniosus microcephalus
TCCCCTCTTTCCCCCTTCTCCCCCCTCTTCCCCTTCCCCCCCTTTCCCCCTTCCCCTCCCCCCCTTTCGCCTCCCCCCTTCCCCTCCCCCCTCCCCCCTTCCCCTCCCCCCCTTTCCCCTTCCTCCCCCACCCTTCCCCTCCCCCTTCCTCCCCTCCCCTCCCCCCTCTCCCCCCTCCCTCCCCCCTCTCCCCCCTCCCCTCCCCCTCCCCCCCCTCCCCTCCCCCTCTCCCCCCCTCCCTCCCCCTCCCCCTCTCCTTCCCTTCCCTCCCTCCCCCCTTCCCTCCCTCCCCTCCCCTCCCCTCCCCTTCCCCTCCCTCCCTTCCCTCCCCCTCCCCTCCCCTCCCCTCCCCTCCCTCACTC
The DNA here is from genome assembly GCF_052327205.1 of Somniosus microcephalus. Taxonomy (NCBI): domain Eukaryota; kingdom Metazoa; phylum Chordata; class Chondrichthyes; order Squaliformes; family Somniosidae; genus Somniosus; species Somniosus microcephalus. The sequence goes on from NC_140994.1 coordinate 103,339,015, forward strand.
CGCCCTCCCCTCCCTCCCTCCCCCTCTCTCTCCCCCCTCTCTCTCCCCCCTCTCTCTCCCCCCTCTCTCTCCCCCCTCTCTCTCCCCCCTCCCTCCCCCCTCCTCTGCCCTCTCTCTCCCCCCTCCCTCCCCCTCTCTCTCCCCTCCCTCCCCCTCTCTCTCCCCCTCTCTCTCCCCCTCCTCCCTCCCCCTCTCTCTCCCCCCTCCCTCCCCCTCTCTCTCCCCCCTCCCTCCCCCTCTCTCTCCCCCCTCCCTCCCCCTCTCTCACCCCCCTCCTCCCCCTCTCTCTCCCCCCCTCCCTCCCCCTCTCTCTCCCCCCCTCCCTCCCCCTCTCTCTCCCCCTCCCTCCCCCTCTCCCTCCCCCTCCACCCCCTCTCTCTCCCCCTCCTCCCCCTCTCTCTCCCCCCTCCCTCCCCCTCTCTCTCCCCCCTCCCTCCCCCTCTCTCTCCCCCCTCCCTCCCCCTCTCTCTCCCCCTCCCTCCCCCTCTCTCCTCCCCCCTCCCTCCCCTCTCTCTCCCCCCTCCCTCCCCCTCTCTCTCCCCCCTCCCTCCCCCTCTCTCTCCCCCCTCCCTCCCCCTCTCTTCCCCCCTCCCCCCCCTCTCTCTCCCCCTCCCTCCCCCTCTCTCTCCCCCCCCTCCCTCCCCTCTCTCTCCCCCCTCCCTCCCCCTCTCTCTCCCCCCTCCCTCCCCCCCTCCCTCTCCCTTTCCCCCCTCCCTCTCCCCCTTCCTTCCCTCCCTCCCTCTCCTCCCCTCCTCCCTCCTCCCTCTCCCCCTCCCTCTCCCCCCTCCCCCTCCCCCCTCCCTCCCTCCTCCCTCTCCCCCTCCCTCCCCTCCTCCCTCTCCCCCCTCCCTCCCTCCTCCCTCTCCCCCCTCCCTCCCTCCTCCCTCCCTCCTCCTCTTCCCCCTCCCCCTCTTCCTCTTCCCCTCTTCACCTCCCCCGCTTCCCCTCCCCCGCTTCCCCTCCCCCGCTTCGCTTCCCCTCCCCCGCTTCCCCTCCCCCGCTTCCCCTCCCCCGCTTCCCCTCCCCCGCTTCCCCTCCCCCGCTTCCCCTTCCCCTCCCCCTCCCCCGCTTCCCCTTCCCCTCCCCCTCTTCCCCTCCCCCTCTTCCCCTCCCCCTCTTCCCCTCCCCCTCTTCCCAGACCCCTCTTCCCCTCCCCCTCTTCCCCTTCCCCTCCCTCTCTTCCCCTTCCCCCTCCCCCCTCTTCCCCTTCCCCTCCCTCTCTTCCCCTTCCCCTCCCCCTCTTCCCCTTCCCCTCCCCCTCTTCCCCTCCCCCTCTTCCCATCCCCCTCTTCCCAGCCCCCTCTTCCCAGCCCCCTCTTCCCATCCCCCTCTTCCCATTCCCCTCTTCCCCTTCCCCCTTCCCCCTCCCCCTTCCCCTCTCCCCCCCTTCCCCTCTCCCCCTTCCCTCTCCCCCCTTCCCCTCTCCCCCCTTCCCCTCTCCCCCCTTCCCCTCTCCCCCCTTCCCCTCTCCCCCTTCCCCTCTCCCCCTTCCCCTCTCCCCCTTCCCCTCTCCCCCTTCCCCTCTCCCCCCTTCCCCTCTCCCCTTCCCCTCTTCCCCTTCCCCTCTCCCCCCTTCCCCTCCCCCCTTCCCCTTCCCCCTCCCCCCTTCCCCTCCCCCCTTCCCCTCCCCCCTTCCCCTCCCCCTTCCCCTCCCCCCTTCCCCTCCCCCCTTCCCCTCTCCCTTCCCCCTCCCTCCCCCTCCCTCCTCCCCCCCCCTTCCCCCTCCCCCAGTCGCTGTCTCTCTTCCCCCCCAGTCGCTCTCTCTCTTCCCCCAGTCGCGCTCTCTCTTCCCCCCCCCCAGTCGCGTGCTCTCTCTTCCCCCCCCAGTCGCGTGCTCTCTCTTCCCCCCCCCAGTCGCGTGCTCTCTCTTCCCCCCCCAGTCGCGTGCTCTCTCTTCCCCCCCCAGTCGCGTGCTCTCTCTTCCCCCCCCAGTCGCGTGCTCTCTCTTCCCCCCCCAGTCGCGTGCTCTCTCTTCCCCCCCCAGTCGCGTGCTCTCTCTTCCCCCCCCAGTCGCGTGCTCTCTCTTCCCCCCCCAGTCGCGTGCTCTCTCTTCCCCCCCCCAGTCGCGTGCTCTCTCTTCCCCCCCCAGTCGCGTGCTCTCTCTTCCCCCCCCAGTCGCGTGCTCTCTCTTCCCCCCCCAGTCGCGTGCTCTCTCTTCCCCCCCCAGTCGCGTGCTCTCTCTTCCCCCCCCCAGTCGCGTGCTCTCTCTTCCCCCCCCAGTCGCGTGCTCTCTCTTCCCCCCCCCAGTCGCGTGCTCTCTCTTCCCCCCCCAGTCGCGTGCTCTCTCTTCCCCCCCCAGTCGCGTGCTCTCCTCTTCCCCCCCCAGTCGCGTGCTCTCTCTTCCCCCCCCCCAGTCGCGTGCTCTCTCTTCCCCCCCCAGTCGCGCGCTCTCTCTTCCCCCCCCCCAGTCGCGTGCTCTCTCTTCCCCCCCCAGTCGCGTGCTCTCTCTTCCCCCCCCAGGTCGCGTGCTCTCTCTTCCCCCCCCAGTCGTGTGCTCTCTCTTTCCCCCCCCCCCCCCCAGTCGTGTGCTCTCTCTTCCCCCCCCAGTCGCATGCTCTCTCTCTCTATCTTCCAACAACAACATGCCCTCGAAAAAGCCTCGGCACCGCCGGGCACTCCAGCTAGTATAAATATAAAAGCATAAAGTAAAAACAAGTATAAATAAAAACAATAAGCAAATAAGCAGAAAGTATAGCAATAACAGTCCAAGCTGCAGGATATGATGAATAGTGCAAAAAAGCCTCAATTACCACTGGAAATAATAGTAATGTAATATGATAAATATATGGTAATATAAATATAATATATATATTTACATAAACATATAACTATAATATGTGGGGCAGTGCAGTTAGCAGTTCAGTAGGCGCACTGCCTGTGGATAGAAACTGTTCTTAAACCTGCTGGTCCTGGTTCGGATGCTGCGGTACCGACGTCCGGACCGCAGGAGGGAGAACATTTTGTGCCCAGGGTGATTGGGGTCCTGGATGATGGAGCGGGCCTTGTTCCGGCACCTGGTCTGGAAGATCTCCTCGATGGACGGAAGTGCACACCCGATGATCTTTTCTGCCGTATTCACCACTCTCTGGATGGCTTTCTTGTTCTGTGCAGTGGTGTTACTATACCACACATTGACACCACTCGTCAGGACACTATGGTGCCGCGGTAAAAGTTCACAAGCCACTGTGTGCTTATGCCGCATTTCCTCAGGCACCGTAGAGGGTAGAGGTGCTGGTGTGCCTTCTTCAGCATAGCCTCAGTATTATGGTTCCAGGCCAGGTCATCAGAGATCTGCAGTCCCAGGAATCGGAAGCAACTGACGACTTCCACTGGTGTCCCGTCTATGCTGATGGGGCGATGGTTCCCTCGGTGGCTTCTGAAGTCCATGATGAGCTCCTTAGTCTTGCCAACGTTCAGGGCAAGGTTGTTGTCATTGCACCATCTCATCAGCTGGACTATCTCATCTCTGTACTCCGTCTCATCATCGCTGCTTATCAGGCCAATTACTGTGGTGTCGTCGGCAAACCTTTGATAATCCGGTTGTTGCTGTGTATGGCTGTACAGTCATGTGTAAACAGAGAGTACAGCCAAGGACTGAGGCAGCAGCCTTGTGGCGCTCCGGTGTTGAGGACCAGAGTGGATAAGGTGTTGTTCCCTATTTTCACCACTTGAGGCCTACCAGTCAGGAAATCCAGAATCCAATTGCAGATGGGGGTGCCCAGGCCTAGGTCCCTCAGTTTCAGGACCAGCTTGGAGGGAATAATAGTATTAAATGCAGAGCTGTAGTCAATGAACAACAGTCTGACGTAAGTGTCCCTCCTGTCTAGGTGTTCCAGGGCGGTGTGTAGTGTTAGGGAGATGGCATCGTCTACTGACCTGTTCGCCCTATATGCGAACTGGAACGGGTGCAAGGAATCGGATATGATGCTGCTTATGTGTGTCATGACCAGCTTTTCCAGGCACTTCATGGCTATGGATGTTAGAGCCACGGGATGATAGTCATTGAGGCCTGTTACCTTGGTCTTCTTAGGTAACGGCACAATGGTTGTCTCCTTGAAGCACACTGGTACAACAGACTGCTGCAATGAGATGTTAAAAATGTCCGTGAACACAGGAGCCAGCTGGTCTGCGCAGGTCTTGAAGACACGGGGTGAAACCCCGCCTGGGCCGGCTGCCTTCTGTGCTTTCACCCTCCTGAAGGTTCTCCGGACCTCGGATTCAGTCAGCTGTAATGTGTAATCCTCTGGGTGGCTGGGGGTTTTGATGGCCGGCTCAGTGTTCTCCCTCTCAAAGCGAGCATAAAAAGTATTCAGTTCATCTGGTAGGGAGGGATCGGTGTTGGTGACTCCCACTGAGCTCCCCTTGTAGTTGGTGATGGCCCTTAGTCCCTGCCACATACGTCTGGCGTCGGAGCTCCTGCCGTACTGAGACTCTAGTTTGTTCTTATAGTCTCTTTTTGTTGTTTTGATAGCCTTTCTGAGGTCATACTTGGCCTTCTTGTAGAGTTCGGTGTCCCCTGATTTGAAAGCGGTACGCCATTCTCTTAGTTTGTTGCGGATGTCTGAGTTCATCCATGGTTTGCAGTTAGGAAATAAACGGACAGTCTTGGTAGGAATGCATTCATCCACCAGTCTGTTAATGTATCCAGTAACGTGGCCTGCGTACACATCCAGGTCTGGGTTCTTGAAAACACTCCAGTCCGTTATTTCCAGCCCGCCCTGCGGTTGTAGTTCTGTGTCCGCTGTCCAGCTTCGCACCATTTTTACTGTTGTAGGTGTGCTCTTTAACTTCTGTTTGTAAACAGGAAGTAGGAGTACGGAAATGTGGTCTGATTTGCCGAAGCCCGGCCGAGCAATGGCATGGTAGGCGTGGGATATAGGGCTGGAGATTGCAGAGGTGTGATGGGCACGACTCTGGAGGGATTGTACAATCAGTGCCAAGGGGGCAGTGGAGGTTTCGTGTGCACGTGTCATTTTCCGGTTGGCAGGCTGTAACCAGTGGAGTGCCACAGGGATCACTGCTTGGGCCTCAGCTATTTACAATCTATATTAATGACTTGAATGAAGAGACGGAGTGCAATGTATCCAAGTTTGCTGACAATACAAAACCAGGTGGGGAAGTAATCTGTGAGGACACAAAGCGCCTGCAAAGGGATATAGACAGGTCAAGTGAGCGGGCAGTAAGGTGGCAGATGGAGTATAATATGGGGAAATGTGAGATTATTCACTTTTGTAGGAATAATAAAAAAACAGACTTTTTTAAATGGTCAGAAACGATTAAATGTTGTTCAGTGAGATTTAGGTGTTCTTTTACAGGAGACACAAAGTTAGCATGCAGGTACAGCAAGCAATTAGGAAGACAAATGGGCTTGTTGGCCTTTATAGCAAGGGGGTTGGAATACAAAAGTAAGGAAGGGCTTTGGTGAGACCACACCTGGAGTACTGTGCACAGTTTTGGTCTCCTTATCTGAGAAAGGACGCATATGCCTTAGAGGTGGTGCAACGAAGGTTCCCTGGGATGAGAGGGTTGTCCTATGAGGAGAGATTGAGTAGATTGGGTCTATACTCTGGAGTTTAGAAGAATGAGAGATGATCTCATTGAAACATATAAGATTCTGAAAGGGGTGGACAGGGTAGATGCTGAGAGGTTGTTTTCCCTGGCTGGAGAGTTTAGAACGAGGAGGCGTAGTCTCAGGATAGGGGGTCGGCCATTTAAGACTGAGATGAGGAAGAATTTCTTCACTCAGAGGGTTGTGAATCTTTGGAATTCACTATTCCAAAGGGCTGTGGATGCTGAGTCGTTGAGTATATTCAAGGATGCAATAGATATGGGAATCGGGTGGGAAAGTGGAGTTGAGGTTGAAGATCAGCCATGATCTTATTGAATGGCGGAGCAGGCTTGAAGGGCCGTATGCTACTCCTGCTCCTAATTCTTATGTTCTTATGCACATTTTGGCTGGGGCTACAGATCTGAGCCCATTACTTCTGTTTCATTCTTTTCCCCCTCATGGCCTTGCAACATGCGACGCCGGAGGATCAGACAGCTGCAGTCAGACAGCAGCGATGATGAACTAATCTTCTGTCTCCTCGCCTTCCTGTCACTTAATAATTCCACCTTTCGTATCTCTCCTCTTGGGTACTTTGCCCCCCCACTCCCGCCCAACCCACCACGACTCCTCTGCCTTCCTACTCCCCTGCCACCGTTTTGAATAAGCCCTCAGCCACCCTATGTGCGCTTCTTGGAATTATCCAAAAGGCTTAGGGATGGGTTGTAGACAACAATGATTGTAAAGGAGATGTAAGCAGGGGGAGAAGATGCCAGAGGAGCAGGACAGACCAAGGTGTGATTTGGTGATAAAGGCCACACCACCACTGCGGCAGTTTGCACGGTGCAAGTGGTGGAAGGTATAGCCAGGTGGGGAGGCTTCAGTAAGGGGAAAGGTGTCACCACCCATGGGCCAAAGTTTAGTCAAAGCCAGGATATTAATACAGGAAATTCTTGTTTAAACGGCACCTAAATATCCAGAATTCTCTATTAACTGGCAAAATTCATACTCCGAAAACAACAACACAATAACCGGAAATGTTGCTGAGTCCGAGTTAGTCAGTGGGGGTAGTTCTCCAAACTGCCACTACTCGGCTTCTTGGCGCTGTCGGAAGTCCGAACACCTCAATAACAGGAGTCTGACTCTCCCGCGCTGCCGGGAGTACCCAATTACTGTATACTGCACATTTCTTGATTTTTAAAATTTTTGTTTGTTAAAAATAGCCTCGGTAGATAACCCTCTCCGTCATCCGGAATTTTTAATCAACTGGCACCATCCCGGTCCCGTTGGTGCCGGATACCAAAGAGTTTCCTGTACAATTATCCACAATAAGTTCATGGAAATGCAGAGAAGTAAAGATTGTTGATCCGTTGGCACAGTCCAAGGGGGCAGTGATGAGTTGGGTGTTTGGAATGCTAAGCAGGTTGGTGAGGTTAGCCCTCAGCAAGCATGCGGGACAGGAAGATGGTGATTGAAATCACCAAGGATGAAGAGCCACTCAGTACATATGCTGAGGGAAGTAAGGAGGCAGAATATCTCGAGGAGATGGAATAGTTAGGGTTACTGCTCGTAAGGTGCCTGAATCTGAGTCTCTCCCCAAGATATTCTCCCTCTGCCTCTGCACAGAGTGTCTTTTCATCCCTGGTAATTTCAATCACTTTCACAGATCCCCTTGCCTTCTCTCCTCTGAATTCACTGCCCTCGGTTCCTCCCTAAAGATCTTCCTCCATATAAACTCTTCTACCCATAAACATGGCCACGACCTTGACCTCACCAACTCACGTGGCCTCTCTATTCCCATGGTTTCCATCACCAATGTGACAATCTCCGATCTCTTCCTTGTATCTCTCACTACTCACGTCCCTTTCCCCCTCCCAACCCCAATTCCTTCTGTGTCCGTCCCTGGAAAAAACTCTCCCCCAAAGTCACTTACAACGGCACTTCAAACTCCCAACTGTCCAGCCTTTGGCCCTCCATTCACCACAACATTTCTGCAACTACCAATCTGCTCGCTCACACACCCTCACCTACACCTTTGATGCTCTTGTCCCCAGTAAAATCCTTACTCTCTCTCACCCTGGTCATCCCCCCAGTATGGTTCTCGTCTTCAATCCCTCAAGTCCAAGGGGCACAGACGTCAGCATATCTGGCATACAACTAGTTTAGCCAATCAGATGTGGCTGGATCACACCCAGCGCTATCAAGTTTCACTCTCCTCTGCCAAAACTGCTCACTACTCCAGGATCATCTTGGAATGCAATGATAACCCCTGGCTTCTCCTCCATTACAAACCGTCTTCTTAAATCCCTCTCCCCTGCCTCCTTCACCCTCACCTCCAGCACCAAGAATGAGGCGCTCATGTACTTTGTCACTAAGATTCAGACCATTCGTTCATCTGCCTCTGCCGCATCTCTCCCTTCCCCAAGACCACCATGTCACCTTCAACCCCCTTCTCCACCACTGCCCCGCCACCCCGGTTCCCTTCACCCTAGACCTGCACTCATGTCTCTCTAGTCTCTCTCCCACTCCACCCCCCGGCCACCAAAGCCCTCTCTGAGTTCTTCTAGTCCACGAGACTCACTTCCTGCTCTTTCGACCCGATTCCCACTAAACTGCTGACCACCCAACTTCTCTTCCTGGCCCCCATGTCAGCTGATATTGTAAACTGTTCTCATGTACTGTCCCCCTCCTTTTCAAATCTGCCCTCATCACCCCTCATCACAAATTCCACTCTTGACCCCTCTGTCCTTACAAACTACCACCCCATCTCCAACGTCCCTCTCCTCTCCAAAGTTCATGAACATGTTGCCATTTCTCAAATCCGTGCTCATCTTTCCCACAACTCCATGTTTGAATCTCTCTAATCAGGTTTCCGCTCCTGCCACAGTACAAAAACGGCCCTATTCAAAATCACAAATGACATCCTCTATGACTGTGGCCATGGTGCAATATCCTTCCTCATCCTTATCGACCTGTCTGAAGCCTTTGACACGGTTGACCACTCCATCCTCCTACAAAGTCTCTCCTCCGTTGTCCAGCTGAGTGGAACTGCCTTCGCCTGGTTCCATTCTTGCCTATCCAGTCGTAGCCAGAGAATCCTAGGGTCCTGAATTTAAATAAAAGAAACTATGATGGTATGAGGCGCGAGTTGGGTAGGATTGATTGGGGAATGTCACTCAAAGGGTTGACGGTGGATAGGCAATGGCAAACATTCAAAGATCGCATGGATGAACTACAGAATTTGTTCATCCCAGTTTGGCATAAAAATAAAACAAAAAAGGTGACTCAACCATGGCTAACAAGGGAAATTAGAGATAGCATAAAATCCAAGGAGAGGACATATAAATTGGCCAGAAAAAGCAGTAAACCTGAGGATTGGGAGCAGTTTAGGATTCAACAAAGGAGGACAAAGGGATTAATTAAGAGGGGGAAAATAGAGTATGAGAGTAAGCTTTCAGGGAACATAAAAACTGACTGTAAAAGCTTTTATAGATATGTGAAGAGAAAAAGATTGGTGAAGTCAAGCGTAGGTCCCTTGCAGTCAGAATCAGGGGCATTTATAATGGGGAACAAAGAAATGGCTGACCAATTAAATACATACTTTGGTTCTGTCTTCACAAAGGTGGACACAAATAACCTCCCAGATACGTCGGGGAACATAGGGTCTAATGAGAGGGAGGAACTCATAGAAATCAGTATTTGTAGGGAAATGGTGTTAGAGAAATTGACAGGATTGAAGGCCGACAAATCCCCAGGGCCTGATAATCTACATCCTAGGGTACTTAAGGAAGTGGCCCTAGAAATAGTAGATGCATTACTGGTCATCTTCCAAAATTCGATAGACTCTGGAACAGTACCCATGGATTGGCGGGTAGCTAATGTTACCCCACTGTTCAAAAAAGGTGGTAAAGAGGAAACGGGGAATTACAGACCGGTAAGCCTGACATCGGTAGTGGGGAAAATGCTAGAGTCCATTATAAAAGATGTAATAGCAGAGCACTTGGAAAACAGTGACCGGATCGGACAAAGTCAACATGGATTTACAAAAGCTAAATCGTGCTTGACTAATCGACTGGAATTTTTTGAGGATGTAACTGGTAAAATAGATAAGGGAGAACCAGTGGATGTGGTGTATTTGGACTTTCAAAAGGCTTTCGATAAGGTACCACATAAGAGATTAGCGTGTAAAGGTAAGGCACATGGGATTGGAGGCAAGGTATTGACTTGGATAGAGAACTAGTTGGCAGACAGAAAGCAAAGAGTTGGAATAAACGGCTCTTTTTCCGAGTGGCAGGCAGTGACTAGTGGGGTACCGCAGGGATCGGTCCTTGGACCCCAGCTATTCACAATGATCTGGACGAGGGAACTAGATGTAATATCTCCAAGTTTGCAGACGACACAAAGCTGGGCGGACGTGTGTGCTGTGAGGAGGATGCCGAGAAACTCCAGTATGATTTGGACAGGTTGGGTGATTGGGCAGGAACATGGCAGATGCAATATAACGTGGATAAATGCAAGGTTATCCACTTTGGTGTCAAAAACAAAAAGGCAGATTATTATCTGAATGGCAATAAATTGGGAGAAGGGGAAGTGCAACGAGACCTGGGCGTCCTTGTGCACCAGTCGCTGAAGGTAAGCATACAGGTGCAGCAGGCGGTTAAGAAGGCAAATGGTATGTTGGCCTTCGTAGCGAGAGGGTTTGAGTACAGGAACAAGGATGTCTTGCTGCAGTTGTACAGGGCCTTGGTGAGACCACATCTTGAGTATTGTGTGCAGTTATGGTCGCCTTATCCGTGGAAGGATGTTCTTGCCATGGAGTGAGTGCAACGAAGATTCACCAGGCTGATACCTGGGATGGCAGGTATGACATATGAGGAGAGATTGTGTTGATTGGGCTTGTACTTGCTGGAGTTTAGAAGAATGAGAGGCGATCTCATTGAAACTTATAAAATTCTAACAGGACTAGATGCAGGAAGGATGTTCCTGATGGTCGGGGAGTCCAGGGGTCACAGTCTAAGGATAAAGGGTAAGCCATTTAGGACTGAGATGAGGAGGAATTTCTTTACCCAGAGAGTGGTGAACCTGTGGAATTCTCTACCACAGAAGGCAATAGAGGCCAATTCATTAAATTTATTCAAGAAGGAGTTGGATATATTTCTTAAGGCTAAAGGGATCAAGGGATATGGGGAGAAAGCAGGGACAGGGTACTGAATTTGGATGATCAGCCATGATCGCATTGAATGGCGGAGCAGGCTCGAGGGGCTGAATGGCCTACTCCTGCTCCTATCTTCTATGTTTCTATGTAATCAGTTGCAATGGCTTCACTTCCCACTCCTGCACCGTTAGCTGTGGAGTCCCCCAAGGATCTATCCTTGGCCCTCTCCTATTTCTCATCTACTTTCTTCCCCTTGGCGACATCATCCAAAGACACGACGTCAGGTTCCACATGTACGCTGCCGACACCTAGTGCTACCTCACCACCACCACTGTCCCTGTGTTGTCAGATCAAGTCCTGGATGCGTCGTGATTTCCTCTAGCTAAACATTGGGAAGAGCAAAGCCATTGTCTAATGTCTCTGCCACAAACTCCATTGCCTAGCCACAACTCCATCTTCCTCCCCGACCACTGTTTCAGGTTGAACCAGACAGTTCGCAACCTTGGCATCCTATTCGACCCTGAGCTGGGATTCTGACCCCACATCCGCTCCATCACAAAGATTGCCTGCTTCCACCTCTGTTACATCCCCTGTCTCTGCTCCTGCCCCAGCTCATCTGTTGCTGAAACCCTCATCCACATCTAGACTCGACTATTCCAACGCGTTCCTGGCCGGCCGCCGATTCTCCACCCACCGTAAACTTAAAATCATCCAAAACTCTGCTGCCCATGTATTAACCTGCAGCTAGGCCCTTACAATTATTCCCAGTACCCCAACAACTCATTAAAAATTCTCATCCTCGTGTTTAAGTTCCTTCATGGCCTTGCCTGCCCTTTCTATATCCCATGTCTTAAAACGGGACATTCTGTGTGGGAAATGTCAGGAAACTGGGATTACAAGCAATGTGTGTTTTAATACACAGAGATAAAGACTAATTGTAACTATAGCCAGTGAAATGCACTAATGCCGTGAGCTACAAGATTTTAATAATTAACTGATGGAGATCTTGTTTTGCTGGAGGTCACTGGCTGATTATCGGGAAAAATCTGCAATTTAAATGTATTCCTTATTTCTCAAATGATTTTTTTCCCCCAGTTTGTCTCTTCTCTGTAATCAGGGTAGAATACCACATTAATAATCAGCCGACCTATACACTACCCAAATGGCACTTCTTCACATGTGAGCCTGGGTAGTAAGTGTCCGCAGACTATTCCACCATGGCAGTGGGCGTATCACAGCCATGCCTGATTCTAGTCTTGCAATGTGTGAGATCAACACTTGCAGTGGGCGCCAATCCCCTGGAGTCATTTAGGAAACAATTAGATGCACCAATGGGATGAGTGTAGGACAGATGCATTAAGATAGGCCGAATGGCTTTTCTCATCCATAGGGATCTTGGGATTAGTGATCAGAACTGAGAGCCAAGAATTATTTTTCCTTCCTTAGCCCAGCTGTATCTTGCTTCATGCTGCTGTAGTTGAGATTCACTATATTAGCACAAACCGGGGGTTGAACCTGGGACTTTGTGATCTGTGTGGCTGTAGTGCTACATCAGGCAGTGCCTATACCCACTGAGACATCAAGGAGCTCTGGAGTTTAACCTTTTGGGAATTGTGATCCTATACTTACAGTCCACTGATAGAAACTTACAGAAATATGTTTTGAGGGTGTGTTGTATATCTGGTTTGGTGAGGTTCTCAAATTCATTAATTGGCAATTTCTATATAGCCTTTACAATTTGGGTTCATTCCCAACTCTCTCTTCCCATTGAACAGAGTCGCAGTTTTCAAAAGTGAATCTGTATTCCTTATGATCTGAACGTTAGGTATGGATGAGCAGGAGTAACAGCATCAACATAGAGCAGCACGGTGGCATAGTGGTTAGCACTGTTGCCTCACAGCGCCAGGGACCCGGGTTCGAATCCGGCCTCGGGCGACTGTCTGTGTGGAGTTTGCACATTCTCCCCGTGTTTGCGTGGGTTTCCGCCGGGTGCTCCGGTTTCCTCCCACAGTCCAAAGATGTGCGGGTTAGGTTGATTGGCTATGATAAAATTGACCCTTAGTGTTAGGGGGATTAAATACGTGGGGTTACGGGGATAGGGTGGGATATGTGTTGGTGTAGGGGTTATGGGGATCGGGTGGGATATGTGTCGGTGCAGGCTCGATGGGCCGAAATGGCCTCTATCTGCACTGTGGGGTTTCTGCGATTTCTGTGATAGAAACATAGAAGATAGGAGCAGGAGTAGGCCATTTGGCCCCTCGAGCCTGTTCCGCCATTTAATGAGATCATGGCTGATCACCCACATTCAGTACCCTGTCCCTGCTTTCTCCCCATATCCCTTGATCCCTTTAGCCTTAAGAAATATATCTAACCCCTTCTTGAATATATTTAATGAATTGGTCTCAACTGCCTTGTGTGGTAGAGAATTCCACAGGTTCACCACTCTCTGGGTGAAGAAATTCCTCCTCATCTCAGTCCTAAATGGCTTACCCCTTATCCTTAGACTGTGACCCCTGGTTCTGGACTCCCCCGCCATCGGGAACATCCTTCCTGCATCTAGTCTGTCTAGTCCTGTTAGAATTTTATGAATTTCAATGAGATCCCCTCTCATTCTTCTAAACTCTAGCGGATATAAGCCTAATCAACCCAATCTCTCCTCATATGTCATTCCTGCCATCCCAGGTATCAGTCTGGTGAATCTTCGCTGCACTCCCTCCATGGCAAGAACATCCTTCCTCAGATAAGGTGACCAAAACTACACACAATACTCAAGGTGTGGTCTCACCAAGGCCCTGTACAACTGCAGCAAGACATCCTTGCTCCTGTACTCGAATCCTCTCGCTATGAAGGCCAACGTACCATTTGCCTTCTTAACCGCCTGCTGCACCTGCATGCTTACCTTCAGCGACTGGTGCACAAGGACACCCAGGTCTCGTTGCACTTCCCCTTTTCCCAATCTATTGTCGTTCAGATAATAACCTGTTTTCCTGTTTCTGCCACTGAAGTGGATAGCCATGCATCTGCCCAATCACCCAACCTGTCCAAATCATCCTGTAGTTTCTCAGCATCCTCCTCACAGCACACGCGCCCACCCAGCTTTGTGTGGTCTGCAAACTTGGAGATATTACATCTAGTTCCCTCGTCTGGATCATTAATATATATTGTGAATAGCTGGGGTCCTAGCACCGATCCCTGTGGTACCCCACTAGTCACTGCCTGCCACTTGGAAAAAGACTCGTTTATTCCAACTCTTTGCTTCCTGTCTGCCAACCAGTTCTCTATCCAAGTCAGTACCTTACCCCCAATCCCATGTGCTTTAACTTTGCACGCCAATCTCTTATATGGGACCTTATCGAAAGCCTTCTGAAAGCCCAAATACACCACATCCACTGGTTCTTCCTTATCTATTCTACCAGATACATTCTCAAAAAATTCCAGTAGATTAGTCAAGCATGATTTACCTTTTGTCAATCCATGTTGACTTTGTCCGATCCTGTCACTGTTTTCCAAGTGCTCTGCTATTACATCTTTTATAATGGACTCTAGCATTTTACCCACTACTGATGTCAGGCTTACTGGTCTATAATTCCCCGCTTTCTCTCTACCACCATTTTTAAATAGTGGGGTTACATTAGCTACCCGCCAATCCATGGGTACTGTTCCAGAGTCTATAAAATTTTGGAAGATGACCAGCAATGCATCTACTATTTCTAGGGCCACTTCCTTAAGTACCCTAGGATGTAGATTATCAGGCCCTGGGGATTTATTGGCCTTCAATCCCATCAATTTCCCTAACACCATTTCCCTACAAATACTGATTTCATTCAATTCCTCCCTCTCATTAGACCCTATGTTCCCCGACATCTCTGGGAGGTTATTTGTGTCCTCCTTTGTGAAGACAGAACCAAAATATGTATTTAATTGGTCTGCCATTTCTTTGTTCCTCATTATTAATTCCCCTGATTCTGACTGCAAGGGACCTACGCTTGACTTCACCAATCTTTTTCTCTTCACATATCTATAGAAGCTTTTACAGTCAGTTTTAATGTTCCCTGCAAGCTTACTCTCGTATTCTATTTTCCCCCTCTTAATTAATCCCTTTGTCCTCCTTTGCTGAATCCTAAACTGCTCCCACTCCTCAGGTTTACTGCTTTTTCTGGCCAATATATATGTCCTCTCCTTGGATTTTATGCTATCCCTAAATTCCCTTGTTAGCCACGATTGAGTCACCTTTTTTGTTTTATTTTTATGCCAAACAGGGATGAACAAATTCTGTAGTTCATCCATGCGGTCTTTAAATGTTTGCCATTGCCTATCCACCGTCAACCCTTTAAGTAACGCTCCCCAATCCATCCTAGCCAACTTGCGCCTCATACCATCGTAGTTTCCTTTATTTAAAATCAGGACCCTAGTCTCTAAGTCAACTACTTCACTCTCCATCTTAATTAAGAATTCTATCATATGGTTGCTCCTCCCCAAGGGGCCTCGCACAACAAGATTGCTAATTAATCCTTTCTCATTCCATAATACCCAGTCTAAGATGGCCTGATCTCTGGTTGGTTCCTCGACATATTGTTCCAGGAAACCATCCCGTATACACTCTAGGAATTCCTCCTCCACAGTACTGTTACTAACTTGGTTAGCCCAATCTATATGTAGATTGAATTCACCCATGATAACTGCTGTGCCCTTATTGCACGCATCTCTAATTTCCCGTTTAATGCCATCCCCAACCTCAGCATTACTGTTTGGGGGTCTGTATACACATCCCACTAACGTTTTCTGCCCCTTGGCATTTCTCAGCTCTACCCATACAGATTCCACATCATCAGAGCTAATATCCTTCCTTACTATTGTGTTAATCTCTTTAACCAGCCATGCTACCCCACCTCCTTTTCCTTTTTGCCTCTCCTTCCTGAATATTGAATACCCCTGGATGTTGAATTCCCAGTCTTGGTCACCATGGAGCCATGTCTCCATAATCCCAATTATATCATATCCGTTTACATCCATTTGTGCAGCTAATTCATCCACCTTATTACGAATGCTCCGCATTAAGACACAAAGCCTTCAGGCTTGTTTTTTTGTAAGGGTAAACCGGGAGAGCTTCTTCTCCCTGAGACGGACCCTCTGATATAAAGGGTCGACGTCCGCCTTATTCCCAATCAATTACTCGGAGTCCGGAGGTTCGTTCAGTAAAGCAACTTTATTTACAAGTCGACAGGGAAGACACTCATCCTGGGATGAATGCTCCCCGATTGTTGAAAATCTCCTGCCTTATATACAGGTTTCGTTCTGAGTCGTGGCTACTGTTTGCAATTAGGTGCATTACACGTATACATTTCTTTCATCATACGGTTGGCTTTGGGTGCAAATTCTTGTGTGCATTGGTCTTGTGACCCCATACGTTGTCTCTCAATACATTCCTCAGTTAGTGATTCACGGTTTGTGCATTTTGGCCATGACTACACCAGACTTCCCTTCTGGACATTGTTCATAACCATTCCTTATATGCTCTGTTCCTTAATCCCCTCATCTTGTCTCTTTTTTTAACCCTTTCAGTCCCCCCTTTTGGTCCTGATTAATCCCTTTTAATCATTGACCAACCCGATTATTTTTTCCTATTATGGTGTCCTGCCGGGGTGGTGATCAAATCCAACCCATTGGGTCACCTAGTTTATATAATCATATTGTCCTGATTTCTATGCCCCCTACATTCTTTCCATCGACATATTATCCACCCAAATACATAGGTTATAAGCATTAATGTTATTAGTACTATACATCCGTTAAGCAGGTCTTTCTCCCAAGCCTTCGCTCGTTCGCAGTAGTACGTCTGCTCAATGGGAATCTGCTCAGGAGGTTTCTGTAACAATTACCACCGAACAGCATACATCACTACTTTATCAAGGTCATGTACATTTCTTCCATTTCTTTTTTGTTTTTTTTACAGGCGGCACATGCTGCTATTCCCATTCCTATTGCCAAAACCGATTGTACTATAACTAGTATGCGAGAAGTAATGCGGATCCATGGGTGGATGTTGACATTCATCCCCCAATCCCACAGCTTCTCATACCATGGGACTTCCTGTAGTTCTACTTCTATGTCCCTTTCTAGTTCCCCAAGGTTCCTTTGCAACATTACGTATTGTTTCACCATTTTACTTAAGCCCTCTTTTATCTCTTGCAGATCCTCTTGCAGGCGGGGTATCGGAGCCCCCACTGGATCTTCATAATTGACCAATTCGTCCCTTAAACTATCTGGCACATTTAGTTTCATTTCCTCCCTTGAATGTACATACACCAATCTGGTGTGTCCAATTGTCACAGGGATCTTTGGTGTAAAGCAGAAGTTAGGCATTGTGATTACACATACAAGGTTACTATATTGATACTCAGTCTCTGTGGTGGCTATACAATACTCCCCTCTGCCTCTATATCCCGAGCGGGTGTGATGATCAACATGTGATAATTCCAAAACACACTCCTCTGTCTTATTATAGCTGCACTCATCCTTAGGGCCTTCTCCTACCGGATGTGGGCATATCGTAAGCGTACCTTTCCCATGGCACCCATTTAGGAAGACTCCTCTCATAGTACCATTCTTCCTGATGGCATAGGTATCAATTGGATAGTATCGGAGGTATGTATCACCACTCACTATGCCTATGTTTGTTACCTGGTACTGTGGGTATGGAGTCATGTCTAGTATCACCACTGGTATCATGAGTACCATGCCTATCATTGCTGCCATTTCTGCTTTGCATTTTTGTATCACTGGATATACTCTGGTCATCCCTTTGAGGATACAAGCACTCAGAGGGCCTGGATTCTGGCTCAGGCCACAGAGCTGTGTGCTGTTAATCCAGCCTGGTACCTCACCTCATTGTATCTGTGCCAGATTGTGTTTTAACTGTCCGGTGGTCCATTGGCCATAGGCATGGCACAAGCTTCTCCCTACCCCATCTTTTGCCTGCTCCTCATCTCTATGGTTTAGTTTGTTGATAGTGCTAGCATGGTCTTCTATAACTTTGATTCCCTCGAGTAATTTCCTTATCGTATGTTCTCCCAACTCTGATTCTTGTTGAACCAAACCAGTTTCTTTCTCTAAAATCTGTTGTATTACCCTTTGTAATTGTTCCACACTACTCTGGACTCCTTGTATATCTAGGGCATTAATGAATAACGTCCCTGTATTTATTCCCATGAGTACATCGTTTCCTAAGCCCCTCTTAATTCTTTGGTGGAATGCAGCATGTCCCCTGAAACTAGTAGCCTCTGTTGCATCAGCAGCTTGGTTAATTACATTCCTTATCATATATGCATACAATTCTCTAGTTTTAGTAAATCTTTCACAATATCCTGGCCATTGTAGCATGGTTAAATTTATTAGTACCGGTACAATTTCGTGTCTCACATTATCATACAATTGTTCTCCTTCGGTAAATAACACCAGTCCATTTTCGGGCCCAGGCGTCAACTTCGGACACCTTCGTTCTTCAGGTATCGTTGTGATTGGGGGTGTTGTTGGTTCTAGGGTTACTCCTTGTGGTGTGATCCTTGTTGTTGTTGGTTGCGGTGTTGTAACGCCGTGTACAATAGTCCATCTTATGATATCGTCCGTGCAGTTCAGGACATATCCTCCCCCTATTTGACCCAACACCTGCCAGTGTCTATTACATCTTACCATATTGCTGCTATCTGTCATTCTACAGGGTCCACATGGTTGTTGATCCAATTCACCCAGGTACCGTTACACCTGTAACATCCTTTTCCTTGTTTTTCACACTCGTAACTGTGTGATATAATGAAGTTCCTCGTGGAGTCTCCACTAGGGGATCTTAACTTGCAGTCCATTTCTTCCAGCCCGTTATTTGGACATATAAGTGTTGTCATCAGAGTAGTTATAATAATCCATCTCACTGGATCCATGTTTATCTGTAATTTAAACAGAGGTCTGATCGTGATCCGAGCTCTTTCCCCTAGAGGAGAGGGTGGAATGGGGATCTTTAGTGTTAAATGGTTTCACCTGGGTCCAGTGCTTCCATCGCATACCCGTCGGTTCCTGTAGACAAACACACGTATCACTTGTCATTAATACAGTATATGGCCCCATCCAATGGGGTTCCATTCCCTTTCTTCTGATAACTTGCGTCATTACTTGTTGACCTATTTTGGGCAGCTCATTTGGTTTAAGTCCAGCCTTTTGTCTTTCTAGATCTTTAACCTGTTGCTGGTTCCTCACTTCTTTATTTAGTGCTTGTACCTCCTGATTTAGTTGTACTAAGTATCGCCTTAATCTATCTTGCACTGGCCCTGGTTCTCCCACCCCTCCAGCCAAATCCTCTGGTAGTCTCATAGCTCGTCCTGTCATTAATTCATAGGGGGTCAGTCCGGTCGTCCATCCTGGGGTGGCTCGCAGCCTCATTAGTATGCTGGGTAATAATTCCGACCATCCCTTCCCTGTCTCTTGGATGGCTTTTGTCAGCGCGTTTTTCAGTGTCCTATTCATTCTTTCTACCATCCCCGAGCTCTGGGGGTGATATGGTATGTGGTATTTTTATGTTACGTGTAACAGCTTGCAAGTTTCTCTCATTATTTTGCCGGTGAAGTGGGTGCCGTTGTCTGAGTCAATTTGCAGAGGCACTCCCCAACAGGGTATAACCTCGGTAGCCAATATTAGTGCAACTGTTTTTGCAGTGCAATCTCGGGTGGCAAAGGCTTCCACCCACCTGGTAAATTGGTCAATTATTACCAGGCAATATTTCTTCCCCCCGGTCCTGTGCTAGGGGACCGGTAAAGTCAATTTGTAAGTTTTTCCAGGGTCCTTGTGGCCTGGGTTGGTTTGCTACTCTAACTCTACATCTCTGTCCTTCATTATTCTTAGCGCATATTATACAGCGGTGGCAATATTTCGCTACTTCCCGACCCATCTTTGGCCACCACCAGTACTGTGTCAGTAGATGCAACATGTTACTTCTGCCAGTATGTGTTACACCATGGTATAGCGCCATCAGTTGTTGTCTGCAACATTCTGGTGCCACCACCTAGTTACGGGGGCCCCATTTCCAAATTCCATCCTGTAGTCGAGCGCCCGCTTGCCTCCATCTCTCTTTTTCCTCTTTACTAGTATTTTCTTGTACCTCCATTATATTCACTTCCTGTACCCCACTGACTGTCATGACCATATTTATTTCGTTTTTGAACACGTCCTCTGGTTGCATTTCTTCCGCAGCTAGTTTTGCGGCTAGATCTGCATACCTATTCCCTATAGGGGCCTGGTCCTGGGGTTCCTGTGAGTCCATATCCTCTATCTTTGTGTGGGCTTTTATTTTAATTACCGCTGCCTCTAAAGGTGCCTGTGCAACCTTAACTAACTTTTCCATGTTTTACTACCTCTCCCCGTAGAGATCATGTACCCCTTCGGGCCCATGGTGTCATATAATCATGCACCACTCCAAAAGCATATCGGCTGTCGGTATAAACATTTATCCATTTGTTTTTTTGCTATTTCCAATGCTTTTATTAAAGCCACTAGTTCCGCTACCTGTGCCAACTTATCCCCATAAAGGGCTCCTTTTAACAGGGTCTTTCCTTCTTGATTTACTACTGCCCACCCTGTTCTGGGTTCTCCGTTGGTATATTTTCGGGATCCATCTATGTATAATATACTTCATTTGGGTTCTCGAGGGGGTTCTCTTTTACCCCACTACTTACTACTTCCTCTATTTTTACTTGGCAACTATGCTCATCCCCTTCTGTTAATATTCCGGATGCTGGGTTTATTCCAGTATGTTCTTGTATTAATACTGATCTATCTCTTGGTAGGAGGATTGCTTCCCACTTTGCTTTCCGGCTATCTGATATAGTTCTCAGTTTTCCAGTGTTGAGCAATTCTACCAATCGGGGCATAGCTCTTGCCACTGGATCCTTCTTAGTGGAGTAGTATGCTATGGGTCATTGTTTCCCCCCATGGTCTTGCATTACTACCGCTGAGTAACTCTCATGATCTAAATCACAATATAGATGGAAGGGTCAAGTGGGATCTGATAATCCTAGGGCAGGGGCTGTTATTAATTCCTGTTTAAGGGCCCTATATGCTTCCTCCTGCCTCGTCTCCCATTCTATCTTATCAGTGGTGGGTCTCCCCCCTTTAACTAACCGTTGAATCGGCTCTGCTTTCCCTGCAAAGTCTGATATAAAATTCCTGCAGTCGTTAAATAGTCCCAACACTTTCCTCACTCCTCGGACGGTCACTGACCTTGGCTTGTCTTTTATGGCTGCCTTTTGTTCCTGTGGGAGTGCCTTATACCCCTGGCTAATTTCGTGCCCCAGATGCTTTACTTTGGACAGTCCAACCTGTGCCTTTTTGGGTTCAATTTAAAGCCAGCTTTGTTAAATGTCTGGAGGGTGGCTAGTAATGCTCCCATGTGTCCTTTGGCATCCTCTGATGCAATCATTATGTCATCAACATATTGGAGTAGGGCGCTCTGGTACTTTGATAGGTCTAACTCATCTAAGGCTTGACTCAGTACACGGTGGAATATATTTGGACTATTATGGAACCCCTGCGGGACCCTGGTCCATGTATACTGTCTATCCCTGACAGTAAAGGTGAATTTCCCTTGTGATTCCTCTTCCAATGGTATGGATCAGAACCTGTTCACTATATCCAAGACTGTAAATAGCTTAAAGTCTGGTTTCAGACCATTAAATATCTTATTCAATACGGTCTACACAAATTTACACCAACCAGAATTTCACTGTGGCCACAATGAAAGTCTGGTTTTAATATGTTAATTAACCTCAATAACTCCAATTTAATCCAGATCAATTATTTTTTTTAACTAACCAGTATCACTTGGAAAATAAAGAAACTGTAGTCACGTTAACAAAGAAACAATTACCCATGCCTTGTAAACATTCAAATTCATTTCCTTCCAGGCACATTGGCAACTGTGACTTCAAGGCTGAAGCTTATCTTTTGTAAAACAATTAACAAACTTAAAACAACACACACTTGTCCATCCTTCAAGACAAGTCTTCAAAGGGTTAAACAGCTTTTAGCTCTCTGTACAAAAGAGTGGGTGGAGCTAAAACACACAACAGACATTTTTTTTTAAGGACAGACTTTCAGACAAATGGAATACTGTAACTTCTTAAACATTCATAGTCAGGAAAGCTTTCACACTTTAATCACACACTTTCACACAAACTGAGATCCCAGCATTTTTTTAAGGCTCCTTTCACTCAGCAATCTTGTGTTTTATTTGTTTCAGCACAGACATTAATAACTTCCGTGTCGGTAAAACTTTAGGTTTCTCTTTCTGAACCATCCCAATCAATCTCCTCACTATCATTTCTTCCACTATGCACTGCCCTTGTCTTCATTACAGCGGCACACTTGGCGCCTACCTTTTTTAACTGTTCCACTAACTCCTCTTTTTCCCCTCTCCCGTGTGGCCCCAATCTTACACATTTTTCAGGTGGCCCTGACAAAGAACCACTACAGTTTTCTCCTTATTCTTGCTCTCCTTACTCCACCATTCTTTCTGTCGGTCGGGAACCCATTCAGGATCCCACCTTCCTTTCCTATTCTTTTTATTACCTTGTTGTGGTGGAGACCACATAGGGACAATAACACAATGTATAGCCAATGCTGTTATATGTACCTAAACATAATTCACCTTGTATAGCAATGTTGTGATATGTACATGCTGGGTTGGGTTATTGGTGTAGGGTCCCTTTAAGAGCGTCAGGAACGTGATGACGTCGGTTGCGTGATGATGTCATAGCCCCTGCACGGGGCTGAGCCTTCAGACCTCGTGGAGATTGATTAAAGTAAGACACGTTTTGTTTTTGTTTAAAGAAAAGTCTCAGCCTGTTAATTTCTGTCGACTCCAACATTGGTGACCCCGCTGCTCTTTTGGACAATTCCAAAGACTTCATCTGAAATGGCGGCGAACGCCGTTTCCGTTAAATTACCCGAGTTTTGGGAACAACAGGCTGCCGCTTGATTCGCCCAGGCCGAGGCTCAATTTGCGATCCGGGACATCACCGCGGACGACATGAGGTACTACTACGTCGTCTCTGCTCTCGGCAACTCCACCGCAGCCAGAATCGTGAACCTGCTCGAAAACCCCCCCGGAGCTCAACAAATACGAAACGCTGAAGGCGCACCTCTTACGAACTTTCGGACTCACCGAAGCCGAACGCGCATGCCGGCTTCTCTCTCTACCCGGGCTTGGCGACTCCAAGCCCTCGGAGCTGATGGACCACATGCTGGCCCTCCTGGGCACACACACGCCGTGCTTCCTCTTCAAGGAACTGTTCCTCCAACAGCTGCCAGGTCAGGTACAGTCGGCGTTAGCCAACTCTTCCACTACCGATTTCCGCGACCTGGCCAAGGAGGCCGACAAATTTTTCTCTGCCGGGCAACAGTACTGCGCGGCCACGCGGAGCCCTGCCCCCACTGATACACCCCAACGGCGGCAACCCTCAAGCCTCTGCTTTTACCATGCGCAGTTCGGCCCCAAAGCCAGGAAGTGCCGGCCCCCGTGCAGTTTTCCCGCGTCGAAGCAAACTAAAGACCACTTGTTGGCTGCTATGGCTGTCGGCCGTTCAGGCAGTTTGTTGTTTATTACAGACACCGACTCCGGACGTTGTTTCCTTTGCGACACGGGCGCCCAGGTGAGCGTCCTGCCTGCGTCAACTGTAGACATTCAAGGGGGGAACCACGGCCCCGTCCTCGAAGCCGCCAACGGCAGTTCCATCCGCACCTTCGGGAAACGGAACATGGCGCTTTGTTTTGGCGGGCAACGGTTCACCTGGGACTTTGTCACAGCAAAAGTGTCCACCCCCCTTCTCGGCGCTGACTTCCTCTGCGCCAATGGCCTTTTGGTGGACGTCAAGAACCGATGTCTCCAACGCGGAAACCTTCAGCTCGCTCCCGTGTTCCCTCAGTGGGTCCAGCACGACAGTTGTCCAGCGCACTCTCTGCCTCCGCCGAGTTTTCCCGCCTCCTCGCCCAGTTCCCGGACCTTACGAAACCCACGTTCTCGTCCGCCGCCACTAAACACGGGGTAGAACACCACATTTCAACCACCGGTCCGCCCGCGCTCGGCGCCTCGATCCAGGGAAGCTCGCTATCGCCAAAGCCAAGTTCGACACCATGGAGTACCTCGGCATCATCTGGCGGTCGAACAGTCCGTGGGCTTGGCCCCCTCCACATCTCCCCGAAACCAGGCGGCGGGTGACGCCCGTGCGGAGACTACCGGCGCCTCAACGACGCAACGACCCCCGACCGCTATCCGATTCCACACATCCAGGACTTTTCCGCCCGCTTGGCCGGGAAAGTGGTATTCTCGAAAGTGGACCTCGTCCGGGGTTATCACCAGGCCCCCCGTCCGACCGCAGGACGTCCCGAAAACTGCGGTGATCACCCCGTTCGGGCTATTCGAATTTCTCCGCATGCCATTCGGCCTCAATAACGCCGCACATGCTTTTCAACGCCTAATGGACACTGTGTTATGGGACCTGACATTCCTGTTCCTGACTTTCTCGGGCACCGCATCACGAAGGACGGGGCGGTGCCACTCCCATCGAAAGTGAAGGCCGTGATGGACTTCCGGCGACCCCTCACCGTGAAGGCCCTGCAGGAGTTTTTGGGCATGGTGAACTTTTACCATCGTTTCGTCCCCCGAGCAGCCCCTTTACAAGGCCCTCAAAGGCAAGCCCGACAAACTCGCCGTCAACTGGTCTGATGAGATGGCCAATTCTTTCACAGACAGGAAAAGGGCCCTGGCTAACGTGACCATGCTGGCGCATCCGTTGCCCAATGCGCCGATCGCTCTCACCACCGACGCCTCGGACTATGTGGTCGGCGCCGTCCGTGAACAGTGGGTCAACGGCGCCTGGCAGCCGCTCGCCGCCTTCAGCCAGCAGCTCCGCCCCAACGAGCGGAAGTACAGCACCTTTGATCACGAGCTTCTCGGCCTCTACCTCGCCATCCGACACTTCCGTTTCCTGCTGGAGGCCCGCCCGTTCACGGCGTTCGTGGACCACAAGCCATTGACCTTCGCCATGGCCAAAGCCTCCGAGTCGTGGTCGGCCCGTCATCAACGCCAGTTGGCCTTCATTTCGGAATATACAACGGACATCCAGCGTGTGGCTGGGAAAGACAACACCGTCGCCGACTGTCTCTCCCGAGCCGTCGCCAGTGCCGTGAACTTCGGCATCAACTACACCCGCATGGCAGCCGACCAGGCCTCCGACCCGGACGTCCAGGCCTACAGGACGGTGGTCATGGGCCTTCAACTAGCAGACATCGCGTTCGACGCTGCCGGCACCACACTCCTGTGCGACGTCTCCGTTGGGCAGCCACGTCCCGTCGTGCCCGAAGGGTGGAGACGGCAAGTATTCGACGCCGTCCATAATCTTTCCCACCCGGGCAGGAAGCCGTCACAGAAGCTGGTGGCGGCCAAGTTCATCTGGCACGGGCTCAGGAAAGACGTTCGCGACTGGGCCAGCACCTGCGTGGTATGCCAACGCTCGAAAGTACATCGCCATACTAAGGCCCCGTTGGCACCTTTCACGGTGCCCGAGAGGCGGTTCGACTGGGGCCCTTGCCGCCCTCCCGCAGGTTCACCCACCTCCTCACAATGGTCGACAGAACCACCCGATGGCCGGAAGCCGTCCCGCTGTCTTCAACGACGGCCGCCGATGTGGCTCAGGCGTTCATCAGCAATTGGGTCGCCCGGTTCGGCGCCCCATCTGACATTTCCTCCGACCGGGGGCCCCAGTTCACGTCAGAGCTCTGGAACGCTGTCGCCCGAGGCCTCAGGTTGAAACTCCAGGCTAACGGGCTGTGCGAACGGTTTCATCGCTCCATGAAGGCCGCGCTCCGAGCCAGCCTCCGGGACAACGGCTGATCGACAGACTCCCGTGGGTCATGCTGGGGCTCAGGACCGCTCCCAAGGAGGACCTCCAATCCTTGTCCGCCGAGCTCGTCTACGGACAGCCGCTGCGGGTTCCCGGGGATTTCGTCCCCAACGCAACGGAGCCTTGGTCCGCAGCCCGTCAGCGGTCCGACCTTCTGGACAACGCCAAGGTTTTCGCTCCGGTGCCCACATTGCAGCACGGCCTCCCGCAGTCCCACGTTCCGCTCGACCTTCGTGCGGCGGAGTACGTTTTCGTCTGCCACGACGCCCACCGGGGACCTCTTCAGCCACCCTACGATGGACCATTCCACGTCCTGGAAACCGGGGACAAGACCTTCGTCGTGGATGCGGACTGCATTTCCGTGGACCGTCTTAAGCCGGCCCACCTGGATCTGGACCGACCCGTTGAGTTGGCACAGCCCCTGAGACGGGGCCAACTTCCGGTTTCCACACCCTCAATCCACCACCGAGCGCCCGAGGTCCCTCCGACGAACCCCCCGGTCCCCACCCCGGAATTGAGGAGCCGTTCCAACCGTATGATCCGGCCCCCCCAACGACTGACATTGCCAGTACTAGTGAATTCTGCGGGGACGTATGTGGCGGAGACCACATAGGGACAATAACACAATGTATAGCCAATGCTGTTATATGTACCTAAACATAATTCAACTTGTATAGCAATGTTGTGATATGTACATGCTGGGTTGGGTTATTGGTGCAGGGTCCCTTTAAGAGCGTTGGGAACGTGATGACGTCATAGCCCCTGCACGGGGCTGAGCCTTCAGACCTCGTGGAGATTGACTAAAGTAAGACACGTTTTGTTTTTGCTTAAAGGAAAGTCTCAGCCTGTTGATTTCTGTCAACTCCAACATTGTCATCGTATCCCTTTTTTTTTTAACCATCTTTTCCTTAACTTTCTCATACTTATCCTGCACAAATTCATACGGCAAGTTACGTTACGCCGTCCTTTTGTTCGTCGATTTCTTTCCCGGCCATTTGCTAGCCGCTCGGGAATTTCCGTGAGGTTTCACTTCCCCGGGGTCTTTTTACCCCGCCCCTATCGGAATTTCTGTTATTCGATACTATCGCGTACAAATTCATAACGGCAAGTTACCTTATGCCCTACTGTTGTCCGTCGATACCTATTGCGTACAAATTCATACGGGAGTTTAGATCTTTTGGCGTCCTTTTTGTTCGCCATCCTTTTAGGGTGGATTTGCTAGTTCCCCCCTCGTTTGCTACCTCCAGGACTTCCCCGGACCTTCAGGGACCTTTCCCTGCTTACGCGGTTTTAACTCCGCCTAGATTGGATTTTCCCTATATCCAATCCTATATAACCCGAGCTCCTCAACTTATTCAGACATTTTCATTTCTACAATGTCCTAGCATGCACCCAAGTTGCTTTGCTCACGTATCCAGACTCCGCCTCAGATTCGTTGGATCTCCGGCCCTGGGTTTCGATGCGAGGAGACAATGTCTCTACTTAGCCCATCTGGTAGATCCTGCCGACTATGCCAAGTTGTAAGGGTAAACCGGGAGAGCTTCTTCTCCCTGAGACGGACCCTCTGATATAAAGGGTCGACGTCCGCCTCATTCCCAATCAATCACTCGGAGTCCGGAGGTTCGTTCAGTAAAGCAACTTTATTTACAAGTCGACAGGGAAGACACCCATCCTGGGATGAATGCTCCCCGATCGTTGAAAATCTCCTGCCTTATATACAGGTTTTGTTCTGAGTCGTGGCTACTGTTTGCAATTAGGTGCATTACACGTATACATTTCTTTCATCATACGGTTGGCTTTGGGTGCAAATTCTTGTGACCTGTGTGCATTGGTCTTGTGACCCCATACGTTATCTCTCAATACATTCCTCAGTTAGTGATTCACGGTTTGTGCACTTTGGCCATGAATACACCAGACTTCCCTTCTGGACATTGTTCATAACCATTCCTTATATGGTTGGATATATGCTCTGTTCCTTAATCTCCTCATCTTAGCTCTTTTTTTAACCCTTTCATTTTTTTAACACTCTTAGTTCTTTTAGAATTATTATTTACTGTGGCCCTGTTTGATTTACACCCATGATTTCTCTGCCTTCCACTTTTGCTTTTCTCCTTCCTGTCTTTTGCTTCTATCCTTACTTCCCTTTCCTCTGCCTCCCTGCACAGGTTCCCAACCCCCTGCCATTTTAGTTTAAACCCTCCCCAAGAGCACTAGCAAACACTCCCCATAGGACATCGGTCCCGGTCCCACCCAGGTGCAAACCGTCCAGTTTGTACTGGTCCCACCTCCCTCAGAACCGGTTCCAATGTCCCAGGAATTTGAATCCCTCCCACTTGCACCATTCCTCTAGCCACGTATTCATCTGAAATATCCTTCTATTTGTACTCTGACTAGCACGAGGCAGTGGTAGCAATCCTGAGATTACTACCTTTGAGGTCCTATTTTTAAATTTACCTCCTAACTCCCTATATTCAGCTTTCAGGACATCATCCTGTGTTTTACCTATATCGTTGGTACCTATATGCACCACGACAACTGGCTTTCACCCACCCCCTCCAGAATGCTCTGCAGCCGCTCTGAGACATCCTTGACCCTTGCACCAGGGAGGCAATATACCATCCTGGAGTCTCGTTTGCGGCCACAGAAATGCCTATCTATTCCCCTTACAATAGAATCCCCTATCACTATAGCTCTCCCGCTCAAGTACAGGAACAAGGATGTCTTGCTGCAGTTATACAGGGCCTTGGTGAGACCACATCTTGAGTATTGTGTGCAGTTTTGGTTGCCTTATCTGAGGAAGGATGTTCTTGCCATGGAAGGAGTTCAGCGAAGATTCACCAGGCTGATACCTGGGATGGCAGGAATGACGTATGAGGAGAGATTGGGTCGATTGGGCCTATACTCGCTGGAGTTTAGAAGAATGAGAGGGGATCTCATTGAAACTTATAAAATTCTGACAGGCCTGGACAGACTAGATGCAGGAAGGATGTTCCCGATGGTCGGGGAGTCCAGAACCAGGGGTCACAGTCTAAGGATAAGGGGTAGGCCATTTAGGACAGAAATGAGGAGGAATTTCTTCACCCAGAGAGTGGTGAACCTGTGGAATTCTCTACCACAGAAGGCAGTAGAGGCCAATACATTAAATACTAGCTGGAGTGCCCGGCGGTGCCGAGGCTTTTTCGAGGGCATGTTGTTGTTGGAAGAGAGAGAGAGAGCGACTGGGGGGAAGAAAGAGAGCGACTGGGGGGGAAGAGAGAGAACGACTGGGGGGGGGGGGAAGAGAGAGAGCGACTGGGGGGGGGAAGAGAGAGAGCGACTGGGGGGGGAAGAGAGAGAGCGACTGGGGGGGGGAAGAGAGAGAGCGACTGGGGGGGGAAGAGAGAGAGCGACTGGGGGGGGAAGAGAGAGCGACTGGGGGGAAGAGAGAGAGCGACTGGGGGGGAAGAGAGAGAGCGACTGGGGGGAAGAGAGAGCGACGGGGGGAAGAGAGAGAGCGACGGGGGAAGAGAGAGAGCGACTGGGGGGAAGAGAGAGCGATGGGGGAAGAGAGAGAGCGACTGGGGGGGAAGAGAGAGAGCGACTGGGGGGAAGAGAGAGAGCGACTGGGGGGGAAGAGAGAGCGACTGGGGGGGAAGAGAGAGAGCGACGGGGGGAAGAGAGAGCGACGGGGGGGAGGAGAGAGAGCGAGATAGAGGGGGGGAGGAGGGAGGGGAGGAGGGAGGGAGAGGGGGAACTGAGATGGCCGATTGCGGCTGGCTGGGCCCGGTTGCCTTGGTAACCCTCCTCCCCTCTCCGCCTCCCGATCTCTGGGCCTGAGCGGCCGATTGCGGCTGGCGAGCCCGGTTGCCGGGGTAACCCTCTCCGCTCCCCCTCCCCTCCTGAGCCCCGGTTGCCTTGGTAACCCTCCTCCCCTCTCCGCCTCCCGATCTCTGGGCCTGAGCGGCCGATTGCGGCTGGCGAGCCCGGTTGCCAGGGTAACCCTCTCCGCTCCCCCTCCCCTCCCGAGCCCCGGTTGCCTTGGTAACCCTCCTCCCCTCTCCGCCTCCCGATCTCTGGGCCTGAGCGGCCGATTGCGGCTGGCGAACCCGGTTGCCGGGGTAACCCTCTCTGCTCCCCCTCCCCTCCCGAGCCCCGCCCCCCCCGAATGAACCGCCAGGTGCTCTTCCCCCCTCCCCCTCCTACCTCTTCCCCCCCACCTACCTCTTCCCCCCCTCCTCCACCTACCTCTTCCACCCCTCCCCCACCTACCTCTTCCCCTCCCCCTCCTACCTCATCCCCCACCCTCTTCCCCACCCTCTTCCCCCCCACCCTCTCACCACCTCCCTACCCCTTCCTCCCTCCTCCCCCCCTCCCCCCAACCCCCACTCCCCCCCCCCTCACCACCTCCCTACCCCCTCCCCACCCCCCTCCCCCCCTCCCCTCCCTCATCCCCCTCCCCTCCCTCTTCCCCCCCTCCCCTCCCTCTTCCCCCCTCCCCTCCCTCTCCCCCCTCCCCTCCCTCTTCCCCCTCCCCTCCCTCTTCCCCCCTCCCCTCCCTCACCCCCCTCCCCTCCCTCTTCCCCCCTCCCCTCCCACAACCCCCTCACCTCCCCCCTCACTCACACCCCCCTCACCCACCCCCCTCTCACCCCTCCCCTCACCCCCCTCCCTCACCCCCTTCCCTCTCACCCCCTCCCTCGCCCCCGCCTCCTCTCACCCCCTCCCTCTCGCCCCCCTCTCCCCCCTCCCTTCCACCCCCACCCCTCTCCCTCCCCCCCTCTCCCTCTCCCTCCCCCCCTCCCTCTCCCTCCCCCCCTCCCCTCCCCCCTCTCCCCTCCCCTCCCCACCTCTCCCCTCCCCACCTCTCCCCCCTCCTCCCTCCTCCATCTCCCCCCTCTCCCTCCTCCCTCCCCCTCTCCCTCCCCTCCTCCCTCTCTCACTCTCCTCCCTCCTCCCTCTCCCCTCCCTCCTCCCTCTCCCCCCTCCCCTCCTCCTCTCCCCCTCTCCCTCCCCCCTCTCCCTCCCCCCCTCTCCCTCTCCTCCCTCCCCCTCCCCCTCTCCTCCCCCCTCTCCCCTCCCCCCCTCTCCTCCCCCCCCTCCCCTCCCTCCCCCCTCCTCCCTCCCCCTCTCCTCCCTCCCA
Organism: Somniosus microcephalus; assembly: GCF_052327205.1. Lineage (NCBI taxonomy): Eukaryota > Metazoa > Chordata > Chondrichthyes > Squaliformes > Somniosidae > Somniosus > Somniosus microcephalus. Next base: position 103,369,776 of record NC_140994.1, read on the forward strand.
CTCTCCTCCCGCCTCCTCCATCTCCTCCCTCTCTCTCCCCCCCTCTCCTCCTCCCTCTCCCCCCCTCTCCTCCCTCTCCCCCCTCCCCTCCTCCCTCTCTCACTCCCCTCCCCTCCTCCCCCTCCCCTCCTCCGTCTCCCCTCCCCTCCTCCCTCTCCCCCTCCCCTCCTCCCTCTCCCTCTCCCCCTCCCCTCCTCCCTCTCCCCCTCCCCTCCTCCCTCTCCCCCTCCTCCTCCCTCTCACCACCTCCCTCTCCCCCTCCTCCTCCCTCTCACCACCTCCCTCTCCCCCTCACCACCTCCCCCTCACCACCTCCCCCTCACCACCTCCCTCTCACCACCTCCCTCTCCCCCTTCCTCCCCCCTCCCCTCTCCCTCTCCCCTGCCCGAGCCCTCATCCCCCGCTCCAATCCCTCTTTCCGCCCCGAGGCCCAGGCCTCGGCACCTGGATGAACGCGTTCCCTTGGACGCTTTTGGCGGCCTCGGCCGTCACCCTGATGCCGTTGGCCGAGGCAAACACCCGCAAAGACATGGCCCAGCCGAGTCCAGCACCCCGGTCAGCTCGAGG